>NW_004949145.1:893993-895785 GCF_000317375.1 Microtus ochrogaster
AAGGCCAGCTGGCCTGGGTCTGAAAAAGCCTGGGATAAAACCGGACTCGCTGAACATGGCGGACAATGAAGACTATTGAGAACTCAAGAACAATGGCAATGGGTTTTTGATCCTACTGCAAGTACTGGCTTTGTGGGAGCTTAGGCAGTTTGGATGTTCACCTTACTAGACCTGGATGGAGGTTGGTGGTCCTTGGACTTCCCACAGGGCAGGGAAGGGGCTCTTGGGCTGACGAGGGAGGGGGACTTGATTGTGGGAGTGGGAGGGAAATGGGAGGCTGTGGCTGGGAAGAGACAGAAATCTTTAATAAATAAATAAATTTTAAAAAACTAAGGCTGTGACAGGCACAAGAAGTACATATGGCTTTCTACAAAATAAGATTAGAGTCTGGAGAGATGGCTCAGTTGTTAAGACCCTGGACTGCGCTTGCAGAGGACCTGAGTTCAGCTTTCAGCATCGGTATCTGGCAGCTCGCAACAGCCTGTAAAGGCAGAGCCAGGAGATCTGTCCTTCTCTGTATTCTGTAAACACCAGCACCCACATGCACATATCCACACCAGATACACATATACACATAACTAAAAGTTAAACTTTTTTTTAAAACCAACACTCCTTTATGATAGAAGTCCTGGGAAACTGAGAATAAAAAGATGTGTCAAGACAGTAAAAGATTTATAACATACCTATAACCAAACATTTTATTTAAATGGAGGGAAAAAAATCAAAGCATTTCTAGTCTTGTTTTAAGGTCAGAGAAATACAGAGTGTTCGGCTGGAATCTCCAGCTCACCCCTGCTTGATCCAGCCATTCCTCTCTGCAAACCCCGCCCTCTCAGAAAAACCACCAAAAAAGTTCAGTTCTGTGGTCTGCGACTCCCGGACATACAAAGCTGCCAGCTGCTCCAGGCCCCATCTAAAATATGCCATACTTAGGCATAAATCCAACTTGTGGAGAACATGTCATCACCCCCTCCCACTCTTAAAGGGTATGTAAGCCCCTCCTTTAGACCGGCCATGTGATTTTTCTCCTGCCCCCTTTCCCTGTCCTGATCTCTGGGGCCTGGAGGGTCACCCTGAAGGCATTCGCCAAATAAACATAGTCTTTTACTTTTTAATTCGGTTTGATCTGACTTGCTGCGTCAGTGGAGAAACCTTTTATCAGGGTACAGAAACATATCACAGAGGGCCAAAAGACTGGGGGGAGGGGGGGCAGAAAGAAAAGGTTTTAGTGGTGGCCATGATCAAAGTATGTGGTACGGTTGAGTGAGAACATCTGTATTAAAGCCATTGTGGTAAGATATGAGTTTTCAGTGTCTTTCTTTGCTTTACTAGTGCCAGGATAACAGCCTGCTCCATCACATTTGGGTTTCTAAGAATGAGATTGCTGAGTTTATATTTTGCCTGATGTCAGGGCTGGTTAAAAAAATAGCTTCCAATTTCCAGGAGGATCTATATATGTTTTCTTTGGGTTCACCTTATGTTGAAATAAGAGCACCGGGGCTGAGTCCCCCGGCACCCTGCCGCCCGCATGGCTAGCTTAGCTTATGTCCCGAAATAATTACACGGAAACTGTATTTTTTTAAACACTGTCTGGCCCCAATAGTTCCAGCCTCTTATTGGCTAGCTCTTACATATTAATCTAACCCATTTTTATTATTTTATGTAGTCCACAAGCCGGCTTACCAAGAATGATCTTAACCTGTGTCTGTCTGGTGTGGGAGAACCATGGCGACTCTCTGACTCAGCTTCTTTCTCCCAGCATCCTGTTCTGTTTTCTCCGCCTACCTAAGGG
>NW_004949145.1:896834-898737 GCF_000317375.1 Microtus ochrogaster
GTCAGATTTATATTGAGGTCTTTGATCCATTTGGACTTGAGTTTTGTGCATGGTGATAGATATGGATCTATTTTCATTCTTCTACAGGTTGACATCAGGTTATACCAGCACCATTTCTTAAAGATACTTTCTTTCTTCCATTTTATAACTTTGGTTTTTTTTGTCAAAAATCAGGTATTCATAGGTTTGTGGATTAATATCTGAGTCTTCGATTCAATTCCATTAGTCAACATCTCTGTGTTTATGCCAGTACCACACTGTTTTCATTACTGTAGCTCTGTAATAGAGTTTGATGTCAGTAATGTCAGTAATGGCAATGCCTCTGGAATTTCCTTTATTGTATAGGATTGTTTTGGCTATCCTGGGTTTTTTTGTTTTCTCCATATAAAGTTGATTATTGTTCTCTCAAGGTCTGTGAGGAATTTTGTTGGGATTTGATGGAGATTGCATTGAATCTATAGATTGCCTTTGGTAGAATTGCCATTTTTTCTATGTTGATCCTACCAATCCAAGAGCATGGGAGATCTTTCCATTTTTTGGTATCCTCTTCATTTTCTTTCTTCAAAGACTTAAAGTTTTTGTCAAATAGATCTTTCACTTCCTTGGTTAGCACAAGATACTTTGTGCTATTTGTGGCTATCATGAAAGGTGATGTTTCTCTGATTTCCCTCTCAGCTTCTTTATCCTTTGTATAGAAGACTGCCAGGCAAAAGTTGGGAGCTTAGGGATGGGGATGGGGTTAGGCGAAGGGGAAAGGGGGAGAGGGGGAAGAGGGGGAGGGTTGGGGAGAGCTTTGGGGAATGAGTGGGATGGTTGAGATGGAGGAAGGACAGATATGGGAGCAGGGAAGGGGATATCTTAATTAAGGGAGCCATTTTAGAGCCTTGGCTCTGGAAGGTTTCCCAGGAGTTCACAGGGATGGACCCAGCTAGGACCCTGGGCAGTGGAGGACAGGGTGCCTTAAATGGCTTTGTTCTGTAGTAAGACTGATGACTATCTTGAATATTACCACAGAAACTTCATCTGGCAACAGATGGAGATAGAGACAGAGACCCACATGGGAGTACTGGACTGAGCTCCCAAGGTCCAGTTGAAGAGCAGAAGGAGGGAGAATATGAGCAAGGAAGTCAGGACCATGAGGGGTTGGTCCACCTACTGAGACAATGTGCCTTATCTAATGGAAGCTCACCAAAGCCAGCTGGACAGGGACTGAATGAGCATGGGATCAAAATGGACCCTCTGAATGTGGCTGACAATTGGGGCAGACTGAGAAGCCAATAATAATGGCACTGGGATTTGTCTCTACTGCATGTACTGGCTTTTTGCGATTTTATTCTATTTGAATGCACACATTCCTAAGCCTGGATGTAGTGGGGGAGGGCCTTGGACTTCCCACAAGGCTGGGTACCTTGCCCTGTCTCAGGACCAGAGGGGAGGGAAGAGGGTGTGTGGAGGAGCAGGAGGGAAGTGGGAGGAGTGAAGGAAGTGGAAATTTTGATTGGTACTATTTATAAAGTAATAATAAGTCACTTATTATCAGTTCTCTTGTGGTACATATACTTCTGGGTCATAGGGCTTATATAGGTAAATTTGCATAAATTTACATAATAAAGAATTTCTGCCATTTTCAAAAAAATGGCTATATTCAAACTATTTTTACATTTTCCAGTAATTGAAAAAGTAAAAGAAGCCAGCAGTAGTGGGGCATGCCTTTAATCCCAGCACTAGAGAGGCAGAGGCAGGTGGATCTCTGTGAGTTTGAGACCAGCCTGGTCTACAGAGTGAGTTCCAGGACAGCCAGGGTTACATAGAGAAACCCTGGCTTGTAAATAAATAAATACATACATACATACATACATACATACATACATACATACATACATACATACATAAGGGTTGGAGA
>NW_004949145.1:899472-903358 GCF_000317375.1 Microtus ochrogaster
AAACAAACAAACAAGCAAACAAAGCCCTAGTAGGTAGGCCATGCGCTATTAAACAGCCCCACACTGATGAATGAAAACTGTACTGGTGGGTAGGGGCTGGGGCGTGTTGTTTCTTAAATTGGGAGTAGGTGGGGGTGCTTCTGGGAGGAGCTAGGGAGAGGAACAGATGACGGATATGATCAAAACATAGTCTGAGAAGTTATCAAAAAGGTCAATAAAATATCATACAAAGGTTTAAATAAAAATCTCTGTGTAGTGGCACACCCGTTTAATCCCAGCACTCAGGAGACAAAGGCAAGTGGATCTCTGTGAGTTTGAGGCCAGCCTGGTCTACCTAATGAGTTCCAGGCTGGCTAGGGCTACCTACTGAGACCTTCTCTCCAAAATGTAAAATAAAAAGAAAGCTGTCCCCACAGAATTTGAAGGGATCAGAACTGAATGAAACCTTTGTTCCTCACCCAAGTGGTTTAGTGCAAGCCAGTACACACTCCCCGAAGCCGAGCCAGGACATACTGGGCTGCCAGGTGGACATCACGGTTTCGAAGGCTGTAGATGAGTGGATTGAGGACAGGTGTGACAACCAGGTAGAAAACGGCCACCAGCTTATGATGTCTGGCAGGAAGAGCAGTAGAGGCTCGGGGCCGCAGGTACATGGCGCTCACTGTGCCGTAGAAGAGCCCTACCACCGCCAAGTGTGAGCTGCAGGTAGACAGGGCCTTTCGGCGACTCCCAGCAGAAGGCAACTTGCACACTGCAGTCAGAATCCAGGTGTAGGAGGCTAGGATGAGGGCGAAGGGTACCAGGAGGATAGGCACGCCCAGGCCGTATACCAGTCTGTAGTTGGCCGTGGTGTCTGCACAGGCTGTCCTCAGCACCGCAGGCAGCTCACAGAAGAAGTGGTCCACTGCAGGCCTCCCAGGACAGAAGGGCAGGCGCAGCGCGGCCACCGCATTGGGTACAGACAGTACAAAGCCCAGGGTCCAGGACGCTCCAGCCAGCGCTGCACAGCGGGGCGCGGTCACCAGGGTCGCATAATGCAGGGGTTTGCACACAGCCAGGCAGCGGTCCAGGGCCATCGCAGCCAAAAGGATGGCCTCGCAACTGCCCAGGGAGATGCCCACATACAGCTGCGCCCCACAGCGTGCCAGGGAGAGGCGAGCATGGTGCATGGCCATGTGTGCCAGCGCCTGTGGCAGCGTGGTGCTCACATAGGCCGTGTCCAGCAGGGCCAGGTGGGTCAGCAGGCGGTACATCGGCCGGTGTAGTCGTCTGTCCAGAGCTATCAGGCCCACTAGGGCACCATTGCCCAACACCGTGGCGAGGTAGGCCAGGAGAAGTGAGACCCACAGCAAGGGACGCAGAGAAGGTGGAGCCCATAGTCCCAGCAGCAGGAACTCTGGGGTTCCTGAATCATTGAGGGTTCCTGGACCCATCCTGGAGACAGAGACAATGGCAGGATCACTGCAGCACCTCTGGGCTAGGAGTATAAGGGATGGGGGGGACCAGCTCCTCGCTCCCCTTCCTCACTCTTCCTTTGTCCTCCCCAACTCTAAATCATGTCTCGTTTGCCCCCACCCCGCTTTCCTTTTTGCAATAGTTTGTTTACTGGTGCTATCTCTGCCGCTTGCCAACTATATTAAAGGAAGTGTTTGAATCTGAATTTTCTCTCTTAAAGGTTTTTGACAAAAGCCTAATGACCTGAGCTTAACCCTTGAAACACACACACACACACACTGAAGATCACAGTGACAAACTAATTAATCGAAACATATATATATCTCTCTGCCCCATCTCTCCTCCATCCTCTGTCTCCTCTCTCTTCCCCCGCACTCTCTCCCTCATCTCCTCCCTTCTTCATCCCCAGCCTTCTCCCCTGTACCCTTTCCTCCTCCTCCTCCCTTCTCCCTCCTCTCATGCCCCTTCCCTCTTCTCTGTCTGCCTCTCCCTCCTATCTCACTCCATCTCCCCGTCTCTCCTCTCTCACTCCTTCCAATCTGTCTCCTCCACTTCTCCTTCCTCCTCTTCATCCTCCCTCTTCCTCCCCCCTCCCCACCGTCTCCCTTTCCACTTCCCTTCCATTTTCTCACCTTGTCTCCATAGTTCTACATGACCTTCCGGCTCAACAATTCACGCCCAGTTTAGTTCCAGCTGGTTTTGTCTAGGTTCTCCTAAGAGCCCGGGACCCCCAACTCTACCGTTTAGTTCTAGCCCTAACCTGAACTCCAACTCCTCCTGTTTGTCACTCAGTCCTTCAGCCTAAAATAGCTCACACAGTGGGAGGGGCCACCTGGCAGCTCGGGGAGGTATGTTAGGGGTTGTAAGACCGAGCCAGCTCTGGGGACCAGTGACCCCCACACCCAAACATAAACCCAGAGTGGTCCACACCCTGAGCCTTCTGGGCTGCCCTCTGCTGCCCTTCTCCTCTCTCCTCTTCTGGTTTCTGAAGTCACCATCTCTCCTTTCCCTCTGTGCCGATCATTCTTAAGGCCCATGGGCAAGTCAGAATCACACCTCGTCCCCTCCCTTGACCTCATCTTTTCCTTTCCCTCTCCTCTTCCCTCTCTGGGTTACCTTTCCCTCCTCCACCACCATTTCCTCCTGGCTTCTCACAACACCTGCAGATTGTCTTTCCTGTCACTTTAATCCCCTCCCTCAATTTTCTTTCCCTCCCTCTCTCCTGTGCCACAGACGCTGCACACTTTATCTTCCCTTTCCCCTGTCCTTCCTTCCCTCCTGCTCCCTCCTTCCTTCTGTCGCACCCGTCCCTCCCTTCTTTTTACCTTTCCCTGTCTCTCTACCTTTTCCTTCTCTCTCTGCCCAGCCAGCTCTTTGTGCCTTCTTCCTCTCCCCTCTTGTCCCACCTTTCCCTTCCTCCACTCCTATGCTTTCTTACAGTTCTGTGTCTCAGTCCCCACCAGTGTCTCTGCCTCCAATGGCCTCTTCTGTCCCCCCATCTGCTCCTCCCCTCCTCCACCTCTTCCTCCTGCTCTCCTCACCCCTTCATCCCTCACCATCCTCCATTCCCTCTCTCCTTTTCCTAACCCTCATTCTCTCTCTTCAGTGCAGTGGCCTGGGTCAGTCCGGGTTAAGACACAGCCGTGCATGAAACCTCTGGCCAGTTCTGCCTCTCTCTGCTGCAGGGTCCAGTTTAAACAGACACTAGGAAAACAAAGTGTTCGTGGGAAAATCTGGCCTGTTCCTCTCCAGAGAGACAACCTTAGGGAGACCACAACTGTCTCTTACCTTCACAGATACAGCCCAGGCTGACCTCAAAGTTTTGTGATGAAGTATCCAAAGGCCATTTGTTGAAAGGACAGGAAAAGAGTGACCAAGATGGGCGATCTCTACAATTGATTTGCTCTGTGCTGATCCTGCCTATGTCCAAAAAAAGCCCTTCTGTCTATTTCCTCAATCTCTGCACATCACTTACAAACTTGTTTGAAGAGCATATTAATACACAAGGAGCCATTAGACAATGTCTGTCAAGACTAGGGAGATGGTGTTGGAGGCAGGAGCCCATAGACACCCAGAAGTGAGTGCAGGTCACATGACAGAGTGAGCATGGCTGGGACAAGGCAGCCATTGGCTAGAAGGAGATGAGTGGAAGGAAGGCTATGGTTCTAGCCAAGGCCCTGACAAGGTGGACGGGAATGTGTCTATCACAAGGCAACACATTCTGATTGGCGGGGATATCTAAGAAAACTCCATGATTCAGTGAGAATATGGACCTTGGTTCTAGAGAAGTGCCATATGCACACGTATAAAAGCAAATCTCGAATTTTCCCTTGCCCTTGACTGCAAACTCACATTCACTTTAAAGAAGGGAGAACTAGCCGGGCGATGATGGAGCACGCCTTTAATCCAGCACTTGGGAGGCAGAGGCAGG
>NW_004949145.1:903708-909329 GCF_000317375.1 Microtus ochrogaster
TAGACCCAAACTTTTCCTACTGCTTGCCAAGTGCGAGCAATAGAGGTATGCAATATCATACTCATCTTAAGTATTACATTTCTTAGGTCCTTGTGGGATCCCTAAACTAGTATCATCTACCAGGCACTTGATAGAGCCCAAGACTTAGAAGAGAGACCATGACTGAATGTGAGATTCACAGATATCCGGGTCTTTTAGCAGTTGTAGACCCGCTGATGCCACAGGTACATAGAAGGAAGTCAATCATGAGAGATCCTACAGTCCTGGCCTGTGAATACTAGGTCAAGACTGTGATGAGAAGAGATGGGATTCCCCCAGAAACCTTCCTGCCCTATCTGCACACAAATCACCTTGTACAGCAGGTTCTCTAAATCACAGAACATCTCACAGGCCCCCTGTGGGTCTCCCTCAAGAATCTGAAAACTCAATAGACTCACCCCACAGAAACCCCGCACCTCCTCCTCTACCGCATAGTGACTCCATGGCTACACATCCCCATCATGGAGTAGATAGATTCTTCCCACCAGCAAGGGTGCACAGTGTGCCTGAGGCTCCTGGGCTCAGCAGCAGGGGGGAAAAATAGCAAATTATCCAGACTGTGTTCAGTGTAGGATGAGTTTGAGCCCTCTACCCAGATCCGTAGAGAGCTTTGACACAGAGGAACTGCAGGAGCAATTACAGGACTCCCTGGGTCAGGACATCGGGACTGCACTTGGCTCCCACGAGGACCCATTATTGGCCATCAGTAATGAGGCTTCAGGGCATTGATCTTGGCCCCAGGTCCCCATGGGCCCTTAGCTACCCTTTCTAGAGGTGAGAACGGAAGTCACCCCGAGAGGAAAGCCCGGAAAACCTCTGTTCTAGCATTTTCTCCGCTCTTTTGCTTCCTCTCTTTTGCTTTTACATTATCTATCTCTTTGTTTATTTATCTGTCGAGGGGGTAGAGGTCGGAGGACAGCTTGTAAGAGTCAACTCTTTCCCTCCACCATACGGGTCTTGGAACTCACACCCTGGTCATCGGAGGTGCTGTGCTGTTCCTGCTTCCTTTCTCTTGTGTTTTATCAGATCTATAAGCATCTCTCAACCCGTATTCCTCTCCACAATACTCTAACTCCTCGCCTCGCATATCTCTCGGTCTCTGGCTTCTCTCTGCTCTAATTCTTCCTTTCAAATGTCTGTGGGTCTCCCTGCCACCATATTCCTTTCCCTTCATCCTGTCTCTTTGCCTCTGACTTGCACTGTCTTTGCATTTCTCTGAATTTCTTTTATTTTGTATGTTCAACTTTTTGTTTTTCTTTGTCTTCTAGAATCTTTGTTTGCTTGTCTGTCTGTTTTTCAAGGCAAGGTTTCTTTGTATAACCCTGACAGTCCTGAAACTTGCTCCATAGCCCAGGCTGACCTGCCTCTGCCTCCCGAGTGCTGGGATTAAAGGCGTGCTCCTCCGCCGCCGCCCTGCTCTCTCTTCTGGAGTTCTGTTCTGCCTGAATACAACACTCTCCCTCTCTTCTCACAGCTCCGCCTTTCACACTTTAGTTTATGTATTATGTTGCAGGGGCAGGGAGTATGTGCACGTAACTGCAGCGCCTTCCAAAGCCAGAGCGCCCCAGATGCCCAGAGCTGGAGTCAAGGGACATTGAGTTGCATGGGTGCTGGGAACCTAACTCTGGTTCTCTGCAAAAGCGACTTCATCTTTAAATTGTTACATCATCTCTCCAACCCCAGTTCCATCTCTCTTATTTCTTATCCATCTTATCTTATGAATGTATGGCTTCCTAATGCCCACTTATGGAGAAACCAACACATTTGAAAGACGAGTCCTGTTCTAGACCCTGGGAAAATCAAGAATCCAAACCTTAGGAGGGAAGGGGAGCAGGGAAAAATGTATAGCACATTTCTACCCAATTAAAATGAGAAGGATTTTTTAATATGTTAATAAATAATTATATTTTTAAATAAAAAAGCCAAACCTTTTTGTGTTCAGCTTTGTCCCTTCAGAAAACCCAAGGGACTGTAGTCCATTTTAAACAGTGGGGTCTCACCTTTGTCTCTGCTCAGTGCCCCCTGTACCCCCCCCGTACCTGACACGTAAGTGATGGTAGGTGGTAGGGTTACACAGAAGGAGCCTTTCTGTAGGGCGGTAAGCAGCTTCCCTTTTCATTCATGAATAGGAAGCTTGGTCTCAGTCCATTGCATGAATGTGATTTGAGGCCACCTGCTGTAACCTGTGTGCCACTGTCACCTGCCTTCCTGATTTGGAAATGAGTCTATGCTCTCCACATGCCATTCCACACATCTGTGGGGATGCACATATGCACGTATGCGTGTGCATACAGAGGCCCAAGGTTGATGTAAGGAATCATTCTCAATTGATTTCCCACCTTGTTTGTTGAGGAAGAGTCTGTCAATCAAACCCAGGGCTCACCTATATGCCTGTTCTCTGTAGTCAAACTGCTTTGGTGAGCCCCCGACTCTGCCTTCCAAGGCTGGAATTACATGCCTACCTGGCATTTGTGTGAGTTCTGAAATCTGAACTCTGGTCCTCACATTTGCGTGGCAGGCACTCTAACCACTGAGCCATCTCATGGATTCTCGGAGCTCAGACTCAGATCATCAGGCTTGCAAAGCAATCACCTTACCAACTGAGCTATCCTCCAGCCCCTCATCTTTCTGCTCTCCGGATCAGCCTAGTATGGGTCTCACGATGTGTAGCCTTTTGTGGTTGGTACCTTTCCCTCTTGTGCGTTCTCAAGGTCAATCCCCATTGTAGCATGCACCAATCTGTTGCAAGAAGGCCGCTTATTCATCCCGGCCACCCAGAACCAAAATAATCACACAGAAACTGTATTAATTAATTCACTGATTGGCACATTAGCTCTAGCTTCTTATTGGCTAACTCTTACATATCAATTTAACACATTTCTATTAGTCTGCGTATCACCATGTGGCAGTGGCTCACCAGCAAAGTTTCGGCATGTCTCTCTGACGGCGGCTCCATGGTGTCTCTCTGACTCTGCCTCTTTTTCCCAGCATACAGCCTAGGTTTTCCCACCTAGTTCTGTTTTTCCCTGCCACAGGCTCAAAGCAGTTCTTTCTTCATTAACCAATAAAAGCAACACATAGACAAAAGGACCTCCCACACCACCAGTCCTTCCTTTCCTTCTGTTGTAGCAAGATACAGGTGACAGGTTAGCATCTTGCTCATTTCAGTGTGGAGTTCTAAGTACAGTTATATATCCACCACTCATTCATTGTTGGACATAAAGTAAGAGATGCAGCTGCTAGGGTAAGCAATATGGCTCCCAGCACTGCGGGGAGCAGAGGCAGGAGGATTGTTGAGGATTGCTGGCCACCAGCTTAGATCCAGCTTCACTGAGAGACCTTGTTTAGAAGGAATAAGTTGGAGAGTGATAGAGCAGGATGCTCAACATGGCCTCTGGTCTCTGTGTGCACATGGGCATGAGCACCCATGCATACACACAAAAAGAAGGAAGAAACCACCCCATCCACCACACTAAACACGGCTAGTGTCTGTCCTAGCTTGCCTTCTATGGCTGTGACACGACCATGATCAGAACCAACTTGGGCAGAAAAGGGTTTATTTGGCTTAAACAATCAAATCACAGTCCACAGTGAGGAAACTCGGGGCAAGAACTCAGAGCTCCACAGTGCAAAGACTGTAGAGGAACGCGACTCACCGACTTGCCTCTCGTGGCTTGCTTAGCCTGGTTTTTGCTTTTTTTATACAACCCAGGACCACCTGCCTAGTGGCGGTGGTGGGGACACTGCCCATAATGGAGTGAGCCTTTCTATGTCAATCGTTAATCAAGAAAATGTCTCCACTCATTTACCCACAGATAGATATGGTGGCATTTTCTCTGTTGAAGCTCCCCCTTCCCAGATGGCCCTGGCTTGTATCAAGAGGACATAAACTAGACATCACAGTGTCCGTGAGATAGAATGAAAACAAAAAACAAAAAAAAAAAAAACACCACCGGTGTGTCTTGGAGAAACTGGACCTTTTTCACATTGTGGGTAGTTTGTACCTTCTGACAGGGTCGGACGTAAGCGAATCACAGAACTTTCACACCATCCAGCAATTCCACATTTGATTTACACTACTGCACTGGCTAGTACTGGTTGTGTCACTGCTTGACACAACCTAGAACAGCCTGGGGCAGGAGTATTAATGAGGACTTGCCTAGATATGTTGGCCCGTGGGCATGTCTGTGGGAGACTGCCTGAATTTTCAATTGATGTAGAAAGAGACAGCCCATTGTGAGTGGCACCATTCCTTAGGCACAGGGGTCGTGAACCGTATGAGAAGGGAAAACCAGCTGAGAACAAGCATTTAAGAAAGGGTCTGTGTTTATTCTTTCTGCTCTTGACTGACAATGTGCTGTTGTAAATGCCTACCTTGAATTCCCCATAAAAACAGGCTGTAACATGGGATCTTGAGCCAAACTAACCCTTTCCTTCCTTATATTGCCTCTTCGTTGGGATATCTTATCACAGCAACAGAAATGAAACGAGAGCAACTGAAGAGTTGAAAATTGATCTTTGCGGCTATGTGCAGAGCTCACGTTCCTAACAGTGGTATTTCATTCAAAGGTGGCGCAGCCCGTGTCCATCAAAAGATGATTAAATCATGAATGAAGTGTGGTGCTCACTCACAGCTGAATCTCGGCCACACAAAGAAGGAGATTTCTGACCTATGCTGTGCCTGGGTGGGCACTGAGGATGTCAGGTCAAGTGAGAATAGCTCTCCCGGCAGTTTCTGATTGCTGTGATTCCACTTCCACAAGCTGTGTGTCTGACTATCATTCCCAGAGAGAAGCTAGGGTGTGGGTTGCCAGAGGCTGGGAATAGGAAGAGGATGTGAGACTTCACTGGATACAGAGTCTCAGTTTTGTAACATGCACAGTCTTGGGGGTCAAAGTTAGTATGGAGTAGAAAACAATGTGAATGTGGTTGATGCCACCGAGCTGAGCACTTAAGATCCCACTACAGGACTGGGAATACAGCCCAGTAGAGTGCTTACTTAGAGTCCTAGTTCCGTTTCTGTTGTTGCAATAAAACAACCCAGCAAAGAGCTACTTGGGGGCAGAGGGGTTATCTCAGCCTACAATTCCAGGTTATAGTACATCATTGTGGGGAAGTCAAGGCAGGAACGTCAAATGACTGGTCACATGACATCCAACATCAAGACAGAAAGACTTGCTCCCTTGCTTGCTTGTTTGCTTAAGTTCAGTTTCTCCACTCTTGCGCGGTTCAGGACTCCCTGTATAGGGAATAGCGCCCCTCACAGTGGGCTGTGTCTTCCTACATAACTCTAACTTAGTTAAGACAGTCCCCTATAGGCACACCCACAGGCCAACCCAATGTAGACAGAGCTTCATTGAAACTCAGTCCCCAGCTGACTTTATTTGGCTTCGAGATGACAAAGCTACCCATCTGAGCGACACTCTTCCTGAGGAGACAAGAACAAACATCTACGGGTACCAGACAGAGAACTAAGAACAGATCAAAGTAAGGACATCATTGAAGTTCAAGTTGGTGAATCAGTGAGTTTTATTGGGTGACTGGGGATGAGGTGGGTTATTTACAGGAGCAAAAGTGACTCA
>NW_004949145.1:910973-911564 GCF_000317375.1 Microtus ochrogaster
TCTCTTGGGTATATTCCCAAGAGTGGTATTGCTGGGTCCAGGGATATGTTGATCCCGAATTTCCTGAGGAACCACCACACTGCTTTCCAAAGTGGTTGCACAAGTTTGCATTCCCACCAGCAATGGATTTGGCTTGATTGGGTATTTTTGCATCCTCAGAAAGCTCGCTTAGGAAATATTCCTAACACATCCCACCCCCACAAGGCCAAGGATCACTGGAGAATGCTTTGGGAACTAACGACCTCACTGATACAAATGGCGGCTGTGAAATGATAAATGCTGACCATTAGAAAATTGAAGAGGAACCTGCGGGCTTCCCTCCTAGTCCAGGCAGCCACACTGGGATAGGAGGACACTGCCCCTCCTCCACCGCCTCCACTCAGTCTCATTCCTGGTGACTCACCTCCTTCTCTGGGTTTTTAAGTGTTGCTAGGCAACCAGACCAATTCCTTTCTCTTCCCTGCAATGAGTGCTGTGCCTTCCAGTGCTTCATCCCCATAGCCACAGAAAATGTATAGCACATTACTATCCAAATGTTCACAGCCTGAACACTAGATTTTTTAAAAATATATCTTATCCGGGCGGTGGTGG
>NW_004949145.1:912380-914012 GCF_000317375.1 Microtus ochrogaster
TAATTAGATCTCTCTTCATCTCTTTTCTTCCATCCTTCAGTGTCTTTTTTGGGATCACAAGAAGGCTCTCCACAGAACCATATCACAACTTTATTTTTTTTTTTTTTAAGCAGACAACCAATGTTTTTGCAGACACACCTCTACATTTGGATAAAGAGCGATCTAACATGATGATAACCCTAGAGTGTTTGCAAAGGTCACTGGCTCAACATACACTTTTTTTAAATATGGAATTCCTATGCACATTTTGGTCCTTTCCCTTCTGTCTCCGCCACAGCCACCAACGAGTGACTACAGAGCCGTGTGCATGTGTGCATGTTGCATAAGTGTGTCAAGGTGCGCGAGTGAAAGTCAGAGGACAACTTGGGGAAATCCTTCTCTCTTTAAACCATGTGAGCTCCAGGAATCCATCTCGGATTCCCAGGCTTGGCCACAAGTACCTGTACCCGCTGAGCCATCTCGCCAGCCCCATAGATGTATCTTGAAGTCAGTCCCCTTTGCAAATCAGTGAGGACCAGCAGCCTCCCTTGCCTGTCGATAAAGGCACAGCCTCAGTGCTTCCTTCAAGTACTTCTTTCTTGTCAGCAGACAGTCTTCATACAGTGGCTGTCCTGACTCGTAAACTGAAGGATTATCCAGGGGAGCATCTACCTGCTTTGGAGTGGGAGTGTGAGGGCTAGAGATGAAGCTCTGTGGCAGAAGGCCCCCTGAGCATGCTGGGCCCTGGCTCCAACCCCACTGCCACAAACAGTGAAAAAACTGATAGGGAGATTAGTAATCGTGACACAGCAAAATGTCTCAGAGAGCCACGCAGCAATCTCAGCCCTGGAGGGTGGGAAGTAGAAGCAGGAAGATGAGGAGCTCAAGGCCATCCTTGGCTACACGGTGAAATGATGGCTAACCTGGGCTACATGAGGCGCTGTAGTAGTTTGGATGAGAACAGCTGCCATGCATGCATTTGTATGTGCTCAGTCACCGTGGAGTTTGGCAAGGATTAGGATGTGTGGCCTTATTGGAAGAAGTGTGACATTGGAGGTGGGCTTCGACGTTTCAAAAGCCAATGCCAAGCCCAATCTCTATTTATTTATATCTGTCTGTCTGTCTGTCTCCCCCTCTCTGCCTGCTGCCTGTAGATCTAGATGTAAAGTTCTCATCCACTGTCCAGCAACTCAGCTATATGCTTCCTGTCACATGGGGGCTCACCCTCTGAAACTATGAGCAAGCCCCCCATTAATGCTCTCTTTATGAGTTACCTTGGTCATGGTGCCCCTTCACAGCAATAGAATATTGACTAAGACAGTATTATCTCAAATAAGCAGACAAATTCCAAAGACTTCATGATCTGATGGTGGGAAAGATTAACTGTTAGAACCAGGGGAGTTGGGATAAAGAGATCTGGCTCACGGCTCTGACAAGGTCAAGGAAAGAATTATTTGTACACTGTGGACATGGTGGTTGAGGATAATCACGAAGAACATGGCTTCCTGTCTTTTCAGATCCTCATTGAAGTCAGCACCAAGTTAAAGATGCATTTCCCGTTTATTGTTAGAGAAGAAAGGGAAGGGAAGGGAAGGGAAGGGAAGGGAAGGGAAGGAAAGGAAAGGAAAGGAAAGGAAAGGAAAGGAAAGGAAA
>NW_004949145.1:914112-919090 GCF_000317375.1 Microtus ochrogaster
AAAGCTCAAGTTCTTGCCCACGCCCCAGTGTGAGGAAGGTAGCTTGAGAGGGGTCTATGTCTTGATTATAGCACCCAGATAACAGCTGCTGCAGTGTTGACATGTACAGATGCAAGAATCTACATTCAACCTTCTTTGGACAACTCTAAGCTTACGAGTACAGGGAAGGCATTTGGTAAGACAAGGTGACGGACGGGACACCCCAGCCCCAGCACACCACGGACAGGAGTCCTTCCCTGTGTTCAGCATAACCAGTTGACTGGAAAGCTAACAAAAGTCAGACCCGCACACTGCCTACCCTTAAGAGTACTTTTCTTCCACACTGAGACCCCCCTGGTGGAAACCAAATTTTCATTCGCAAATGGTTATCAATTGGAGATTGACTCTGGGTTAGGGAATGGTACTTGTGTCCACTTCAGCTCTATAACCCCATCTGTGTGTCCATATGTGTGTTGATCATGTTGATTTAGACAGCCATGTTTTCTTGGTGTCCTCCATCCCTTCTGGTTCTTCCACTCTCTTCTCCTCCTCTTTCATGGGGTTCTCTGCGCCCTGAGGGGGAGGGATTGGATAAGGACATCCTACTTAGGACTGAGTGTTCCAGGGTCTCTCTCTCTGATGGCTGACTATGAGTCTCTGTGTTTGTTCCCATCTGTTGTAGGAAACTTCTCTGATGACTACTGAGCAAGACATTGATCTTCATGTATAGCAGAATGTCATCACTTTTTAAAGATTTATTTGTTTTTATTTTATGTGCATTGATGTTTTGCTTTGGGTGTCAGGTCCTCTGGAACTGGAATTACAGACAGTTGTAAGCTGCCATGTAGGTGCTGGGAATTGAACCCGGGTCCTTTGGAAGAGCAATCAGTGCCCTTAACCTCTGAGCCACATCTCCAGCTCATTAGGACTCATTTTAATGACACCTTTTTTTTTTTTTAAGAACAACATATTTGGTTTTACCCTAGGTCCCCAAGCGTCTAGTCTCAGGTTCTTGGGCACTCAAACAGTGTTGGGTATGGGTTCCATCTCATGGAGTGGGCCTTAAGTTACTGGTTGGCTACCCCCACAGCTTTATGTCACCATTACACTCGCGTGTTTTACAGACCAGACACCATTGGAGATCAAAGGGTTTGCATTACATGGCTTGCTTACATGTTGTGAAATGTCCCTCTGTAGGATGTGAATATGTCTTATTACAATGGGTTAATAAAGAAGCTGATTTGGCCAATAGCCAGGCAGAATACAGCCAGGCAGGAAAACAAATCAAACAGAGATAAAAGGAGAAAAAGGGCAGAGTCAGGGAGACACCAGCAGCTGCCAGACAAGGATTTGAGGTAACAAGCAGCAAGCCTTGGGGAAAAATAAAGAATAATAGAAATGGGTTAATTTAAGTTGTAAGAGCTAGTTAATAATAAGTCTGAACTATAGGCCAAACAGTTTGTAATTAATATTAAGTCTCAGAGTGGTTATCTGGGAACTGGTGGGCAGGAGAGAAACCTCCAGTTACACGTATATTTCTCCTACATGGTGTGCAGAGTTACTTCCTGTAGCAAAGCCATTGGAACCCAGGGATGCAGGCTCTGTGTAGGCACCAGCTTGACTTCTCTATGTTCAATCTCTTGTGTAGGGTTTGTCCTCAGGCCAACAAAAACCAAACTCAATGGCATCTTTAGAGGTTCCCTGTCTCATAATATTTCAGGGCTTTTCTTTTTTAATTTTATCTTATTAATTTTTATCTATAAATGTTTTCTTCTCTCTTTTTATCCTACAGGTACTTTGTGTTTATATTATGCCTTCCAGATTTGTTTTTTATAGGGTTCCTGAATGTGCACATGAGTGGATCTCTGCTTCTTGTGCCTTCTCTTGAGGGTCTTTTCCTTGTTTGTTTGCCCAATTCTGATGTATTAGTTTTTGTTTTATCTTATTTTATTTTACTATTATCCCTTAGAAGCCTATTTGTTTTTTTACTGAGAGACTGAAAGTGGGCCATCTAGGGAGGGGAGGTGGGAAGGGACTGGGAAAAGCAGAGGGAAGGGAAACAATATCAGGACATATGTGAGGGAAAAAATCTGTTTTCAGTACAAGGAGGGAAAAGAAAAGTCAGATTACATTTCCTGTGATTTCCATTTAGAACCTTCAAAACAATCACGCAGGGATGGAAAGATGGCTCAGTGGTTAGGGGCACTGCTCTTCCAGAGGACCTGGGTTCAAGTCCCAGCTCACAACTGTCTATGACTCTAGGTCCAGGGGAACCAACACCCTCACACAGATATACAAGCAAGCAAAACACCAATACACATAAAAATAAAATTTTAGAAATCACATAACATCATTTATCAGGAATGTTAAATGTCTGCCTTCTGGGCCACTAAGATGGTTCAGTGGTTAAAAGAGCTTGCCACCAAGTCTGCTGACCCGGATTTGGCTCCACAGGGTGGAAAGAGATCCCCACTTTTAGATCAGGACTGATGGAGGCGATGTGGACATGAAAGAGGACAGGTGTGAGCAGAAGCAGAATTGTTCCTTTAATCAGGACAGCAGAAGGGTTGAGCCTCTCCGTGGAAGTGGAGATCACACACAGGACAGGGAGCACTTGGAGCTTCTCTGCAGTCTCGGGATGGCAGGTGCCACCCAGAGAGATGTGTCCGCCCTCTTGTTAGAAACTTCTAGAATCTGAGAGCCCACAGGTCTCATCAGTGAAGTCAACTTTCCTACCCAGAGCTTCTCAGCTGGCCTGAGGCTTTTAGGCCATTAACCTTCACACACAGTGCAATGGTTCCCTTTCTCTCTCTCTCTCTCTCTCTCTCTCTCTCTCTCTCTCTCTCTCCCCCCTCCCTCCCTCCTTCCCTCCGTTCTTCTCTTTCTCTGTCTGTCTCTCTCTCTGCCTCTCTCTCTCTGTCTCTCTCTCTGTCTGTCTGTCTCTCTCTCTCTGTCTCTCTCTGTGTAAATAAATGTTATAGTTTTTTTTTTAACATCGCGATACTCCCACACAGGAAAACCACGTCTACCAGTTGCACCTAGGGCAGTAATCCTCAAACACATTGGTGTGTCTCAAAACTGCTGTGACTGCTCAGCAGTTCCTTACTTGATGTCCATCTATGTCTGTGTTCCATATCATCAACTGAAATGGAGAAACTTTCATGCTTAAAATTGCAAGGCTATTTATTACATAGCAGCACAAAACACTTTGAACAGACACTAACTTCTCAAAGACAGTACTTATTAATAGATGTGGCGTTTATTCATCTTGCAAACCACACCCATACCTTCCTTAGTTGACAGTTGAACGCTCACATCTACTTTTTTATATTTATTTATGGGGGGGGGCGGGTGATGCACATGTCATTGCTGGCCCATGGAGTTCAGAGAACAACTTGCAGAAGTCAGTTCTCTCCCTCCACCTTGTGGGTCACAGGTCACAGGACTCAAACTCAGGTCAGCAGGTTGGTTGTAGTCACCCATCCCCCACCCCCAACCATTTCATCATCCTGTCTCCTATCTACTTCCTAAATCAAATGCATGCATTATTACATCATGTGGGAAACTGAATAGGAAATGACCCCCACTCCACCCACTCACCCCCCCCTCCCAAAATTTTAAGTGTTCTTAGAAGGAGAAAAGGGGGTTAGGATGTGTTGGTTTCTGAACCGGTCTTGATTTCTCGCAGGGACCCATGAGCTAAACCTTGGTGAATCACTGGCCTAACTTATGCTAACAACAGGCCTGAAACTGCAAACATAGACCCAGTGGAAACACAAGTGAAAAGCTGGTGAGTGCAGCTGCCAGGGGCTGGGGCGAACACCCCTCCCCCACCTCCGGGGCTCATTCTTGGTGATTCATCTCCCAGATACCGAGCCTGCGTTGCTGGGTAACCAGACCAGCTCCTCCATTCTCCCTACAGAGACCGCTGCACCCACCCTGCTGCTCCCGCCCCTCCCCCAGGGACCTGGACCCTTTAAAGCCGAAGCAACAAGAAAGTCGATGTTCAGGAAGAAGTGATGCTGTGATTCCGGGGCTTGAGAAACGCGCCCGGGCAGCGTTTCATAGCGTACCTTAACGAGAAAAAACAAGGAGCGAAATGACCTTTTCCTGTTCAATAGAATAAAGTCCTGTCACATTCCCGTACTCACCTGTAACCCAAAGACAAGAGCAGGCGACATGGCTCCGTAGGGAAAGAGGTTTGCTGCCAAGCCTAACAGTCTGAAGGAAAAAACTGACGCCCACAAATTCTCTAATCTCCGCACACCCCCACTCCACCCCACACTCCCACACAAAGCAAAGACAGAATAGCGTGCTATCAGGATTTGGATAAACCGCTGTTGGTGGGAATGACGTGTCAAATTCAATGTGGAAAACAGTAGGATCCCTTCAGAATTATTCTAAAACATTTAAAATTATTAGAATAATAAATATTAACTGCTTGGTATTTTTATTATACTTCAAAAATAAATTTTAACCACTGTACTCAAGCATTTCATCTAAAGAAAAAAAATTGAAAGCATCTCCAGATATCGTTTATGTCGTACTTAGTTTTCCACATTAAATTTAATTTTAAATAGGGTCCTGTTTCCTTGTCCCTTATTAAACATTGCCCTCTAGTGGCGGAAGGGACCCTTGCCACTCACATACCAGAATAGAATATAAATTTCAAGATTCTTGAATAAAATAAGTTATTCGAGATTCTTGAATAAGACAAAATTGACTAGGGTTTTCTCACTTATTCCTCCCAGCGCGCATAGCAGACAGATTTGCGCCGCTCTCAACCTTGAACTCACATCATCTTTGGTTCCGGTGTACAACCTGCCCGGGATCAAACCAGCTAAAAATTCCAGCATGGCCTGGGTAAGTTTGGTGCTGTGCCTTTAATGCCAGCACTCAAGAGCCAGAGGCAGGAGGGTTTCTGTGGGGTTGAGGTCAGCCTGGTTTACAAAGGAAGATCCAGGCCAGTTAGGGTTGCATAGTGAGACCCTGTCTCAAA
>NW_004949145.1:919190-922646 GCF_000317375.1 Microtus ochrogaster
GGGGCATTTTTCTTTGGGAGGGGTGGCCATTGGTAAGTTTCCCACGCCTCAGTGAATGACCTCACACATACACCGCAAACATGGACAGGGCTAATAGTATCTAGTGTGTGGGAAGGTCAGGGGAGGAGGTTTTTGTTTTTTTTTTTTTTTCTAGACAGGGTTTTCTTTGTTTCCCTAACTGTCCTGGAATGTGCTCTGTAGACCAGGCTGACCTTGAACTTGGAGGTATGACTGCCTCTGCCTCCCGAGTGCTGGAACTAAAGTCACGCGCCACCACTAAGTAGGTTATTTTTTAATAAATAGGTTATGTTTTAAAAGACACAAAATAGGGAAGATGATGGAGAATGTATCATGGGGGTGCGGAAAGCTGAAAGGAAGGGGTGGGAAGGGTATGACCAAGATACACTATATACATATGAGTTTTTCAAATCAAAATTATTAGGGGCCAGACGGATAAATCAGCTGTTATGAATACTTGCCACTTTTCTAGAGGCCCCAAGACCAATTCCCAGCACCCCTGTGGGGCGACTCACAAGCATCTGTAACTCCAGTTCCAGTGGATCTGATGCCCTCTTCTGGCCTCTGCAGGCACCACATGCATGTAGACATACATACAGACATGCATGTAGACATGCATACAGACATACATGTAGACATACATACAGACATACATGTAGACATACATGCACACATGCATGCACCACGTGCGTGTAGACATGCATACAGACATACATGTAGGCATACGTACATATAGACATACATACATGTAGACATACATACAGACATACATGTAGACATACATACATGTAGACATGCGTACAGGCATACATGCATGTAGGCATACATGCATGTGGACATACATACAGACATACATGTAGACATACATACATGTATACATACATACAGACATGCATGCACACAGAACGCTCATAAAGTAAAAGTAAACATTTTCAAACAAACAAAAATAACAGTAAAGCCAGTGTTTCCCTGTGTCCTGGGAGCTATTATTCTAGCAAATTCTTACACCCAAATGAAGGAGGATCGTGGAAAACACCACTATGTCTCCCGTAACTTTGTAGCTGTCTGGAGTGTGCCAGAGGAGACTGAAGAATTTGAGGTTGGTGTGGGGAGGGGATCACCAGGTGTCAGAGGTATTGGCAGTAGAGAGTGTAGCAGGCTTTCTTTCGGGCCACCAGCTCCTAAATCACAACATGGAGACTTATTATTAGTTATGAATACTAGGCCTTATCTTAGTTGTTGTATTTATCTGTTTCTCTTTATCTACAGTGTGTCTCAGGGCTCTTTACATTTCTTTCTGTATGTCTTACTTTCCTGTTTCCTCCATGTCTGGCTGGCTGGCAGCTGCCTGGCCAGGGTTATCTCCCCTCCTTCTTCCTCGTTTTCTCTTCTCTTCTATTTTCCTCCTCCTAGGTTCCTCCTCCCATCTATTCTCTCTGCCCACCAGCCCTGCCTATCCCTGTACTGCATAGCTATTGGCTGTTCATCTTTTTATGAGACCAATCAGGTGCCTTAGGCAGGCAAGGTAAACAAATGCAACACATCTTTACATAGTTAAAGTAATATTCCATAACATACGCAAATGTAACATATTTACATAGTTAAAGCAATTCCCATAACAGAGAGAATTTGCTTCTTCCTGTCTCTGAGCCTGTCTGTGACCTCTCAGGTTCCCATATGCTAATGACTTCCTCCATCTTGAGCACTATCCAGTCATTCCACTGAGCCACAACAGCCACTGAGAAGGGCCACACAGCTTGAGACACACACAAGATCCTTCACATTCTGAGGAGAACTGCTGCCTGGAGGATGTGACCACTGGAAGAGGTGACCATCTCCTAAGATAGCAGCAGGGGGAGGGCTGTCAGTCTCAGAGCGGGCATATGTGTGAGGTCATGAAGAGGAAAAACCCTATTGACACTTTGGGGTCTAGCCAAATCTAAAGCCAATTCGATCTCAAGTTTTAGTGCAACATGAGTCCATAACAAATATGTTCTCTTAACATACTTATTAGTATGCTAATAAATTTAACATATTAACATATTAATTATAAATGTATTGATTGTATTTATTAATATATGTTATGTATTTTATAGATTGCATTATATATTAATTATGTAATATAATTGATATCGTATATTATATGTAAGTAAATATATGCTAATTGTAAATATATTAATATATAGCATATAACAAAAAGACACACATTTGAATTGAGTGTCTCTTGTTTATAGCTAATAAAATCCCAACTACATAACAGCAGACATCTTTTAAGGGTTTATAGGATACAGTTACCCTGAGAGAGGATAAAAGGTAGAGATCACCTTGTATTTACCCCTGATTATTCCTATAACAAACCCCAGAGAGGCCATTGAAAATGTTTTTACATGGTGCAGGAGAGATGACTCAGTGGTTAAGATCGCTTGCTAGTCTTGTAAGAGGACCCAGGTTCAGTTTCCAGAACCTGCATTGTAGGGCTCACTGACTTCTGTTACTTCAGATCCCGTAATCCAGCACCCTCTTCTGGCCTCTGTGGGTACTGCATACCATGTAGTGCACATACAGACAAGCAAGAATACACCTGTGCATATGCACACACACACACAACATACATGCAATAAATAAAATCAATTTTTAAAAAAGGAAAAAAAAACTCTGGATGCTGAAGAGATGGCTCAGCAGTTACAGCACTGGTTGCTCTAACAAAGGATGTGGATTTGGTCACAACCATCCATAACTCCAGTTCCAGAGGATCAGACACCCTCTTCTGGCCTCTGTGGGCACCAGGCAGAACACTCATACACACAAAATAAAATAAATACATCTAAAAAATGAAAAGAAAATCCTTTTTAAACAAAATGGTGCAGTGGATATATCCTGTGCACATCCCCACAGAGGATTTTAAAAAGAAAAGAACACTCATAGCAATTTATATTTGACAAAGAAACTTTCAGGTCACCAAATTGGCTAAAGGCAATCATTCTCTATGCAACAAAAGAGTCAGAATCAGGTTTTAACTGGCATTTATTGAGTGGTTATTATACGCCTTATGTGCCTGGTGTTTTACATATGTCATTTAACCAGCAAGTTATAATAGTGCTGGATTTGTTTGTATTGAATTATACAACTAATGAGTACATAAAGTAAATATTATAAAAATATACTGGTCAGTCAGATTAACAGAGGCAGCAGTTCAAAGTCACATAGCAGGTGAACATGACTCTAGTCTACAAAGAGCAGAGGTTCATCTTAACTATCCATGTAACAGTTATAATGTCAGGACACATCCTTGGCCATAGCTGAAGCTTTGAAAAAATGTTTTGGAAGCAAATATATTATAGGTTACATTAGCAAAGCATAAAGATAAGACAACTCCTTTTCCTTTGGTGGGTGGGGGATGGGGGGTAGGGGGTGGGTAGGTGTGGGAGGTTGAGAGCA
>NW_004949145.1:922941-927995 GCF_000317375.1 Microtus ochrogaster
CACGCCCAGCCTGGCAAAGCATTTCTGAACAAAAAGCAAACTAAACCACCGAACTTCCAAGCATTTAGTAGAAGAGCTACAAAACAGTCACAACAAGCAAAGATGTCGATTATGTAATGTCAAGACGTGGCCAAGGTTATACCCAGAAGAACATTTCCATTATTAAATATGTTATTATTGCAAGTACAGAGAGAATTTAAATTAAGTATTCAGCATAAAATGTGACACAGGAAATAAAAGTAGTCAAACCTAAGCACAATATATATTTTATAATTTAATATGTTAAAAAATAAATAACAAATAAAAGAAATAATGGATATAAACAAAGCCAAACACTAGATCTTTGGGAAGACAGTAATAAGAACCAGATAAGTGCTTGGTAAAACTAAATATCAAGCAAACCACAGACAAGTTGAAAGGAGAACAGTGACAGAAACAAAAGCAAAGAATCTGTTCAATTATAAAAATAGCGTTCATAATTAAGTTCAAAAGGTCTATGGAATGAAGAACTCTCTAGAGGATAAAAGACTATTATAAATCATCAAAATGAATCCAAGGAGAATTAAAAAAAAATTCACAAGCTAACAATATAGAATTATCATAGTCCCGGCTGATAAATGAGTTCCGACAGCTCAAACTGTCCAAACATTGCCTGAGATTCCCCTCACAGATCTCAGAACTGATTACTGCTGAATTCTTTTAAAAAATAAACAATTTAGAAGATTTATTTTTTTAATTATATGTGCATGTGGGGGGATATGAGTGGATTATGTACACGAGTGTCATGTCCCCAGAGGCCAGAAGAGGGAGCCTGACCCCCAGAGCTGGAGTTACAGGCAGCTGTGAGCACTGTGTTCCATGTGTGACAGGAAGCCTGACCCCCAGAGCTGGAGTTACAGGCAGCTGTGAGCACTGTGTTCCATGTGTGACAGGAAAAGAACTGCGAGAGTGACGAGCACTCTCCAACCACTGAGCCGTCTCGCCAGTCACAGTAAATTTTTTTAAGCTATCAAGAACCTGATGTTTCTCTAGCTACAGAAATTATTTGAAAGCATTAAAAAGTGTAAAAACTTACTCAGATCTTTCAACGATGTAAGCTTAAGTCATAAGACCAAAACTTCACAAAATAGCACCAACCAAAGACATCAAGATAGAGGCAAGAATCCTTACATAAAATATCAAGAAAAATAAGGTCATATGTGGAAAGAGATTACATCCTGACGATGCTACGATGCTGAGACTGGAAAGATGGAGAGCACTGGCTGCTCTTCCAAAAGAACCAGGTTCAATTCCCAGCACCCACATGGTGGCTCAGAACCATCTGTAACTCCACTTTTAAGGGACCCAACACACTTTTCTGGCCTTCACAGGCACCAAGCACATACTTGATACATAGATGCACACACAAGCAAAACATTAAATTGTAATATAATATCTTTAAAAGACAGAAAATGGTTCAACATTGACCCTAAGTTGCACATTTTTTACCTTCTCTAAAGAGACGCCTTCCAATTCACAGTGTCTTACAATTAACTCACATTTTTCTTTCTCAGTAGTAAACAAAACAAAATTTCTCAGTAGTACACAAAATAATGTGTTTTTACAGTAATGAGGTCACTTTAAAAAAATTCCAGTAATGAAAAAAAAACCTCATACTGAGAAGGTTTATTTTAAAAAATTTAAAAAGAAAAACTCATGAAGCTGGAGAGATAGCTCCATAGTAAAGGATGCTTACTGTTCCTGCAGAGAACAAGAGTTCTGCTTCCAGCACCCATATCAGGCAGCTCACAACTGCCTACAACTCCAGCTGCAGGGGCTCAGACTCCCTCTTCTGGCCTCTGCTGGTACTGCACTCACAATAGCACATATAGACAGAGAAAGAGACACATAATTAAAAAATACATCTTTAAAACAAATAAATTAAAAAATAATAAACTCATCTCGATGGATGTTTAAAAGGCGTTTCATAATGTTCAGTACCCATGCCTGGTTTCTAGCCAGGAGAGTTCCTTAATGTGACACAGAGCTTATGTTTCCATACAGTGGCTACTGTGGCATTTAAATGTGGAGCATCATGGGCATCCCGGTTAAAACCAAGAACAAGAACAGCACACATACTACCAACACAATGGTTGTCTGCTGTGGAGCTTTGGACCACTCCATAAAGCCCTAAAAGGGGGGAAAGGAAAGAAAGAAAGAAAATATTAGCACTGGACAGGAAGGAGGCTAGCATCATTAACTGCAGGAAAGTAAGATCCTAGGATTAGGATTCTACCAGCAGAGAAGTCATTTAAGTTTAAAACTGCATGACAGAATAGCCAGATATTAGATAAATATATGGAAACAAGCAACATGTCTGTGTTTTTTAAAAAGGAAATTTCAGAATAAGGAGATAAAATTTTCAAAATATCACTTGTTTAGAAAGCCTTAGCTTTGTGTTACTGGTATCTAGTTCTCAGCCTGACCTGTCTTGTAAATTTCCAACTGTCTATCTCATGTGTGAACAGATTCATTTATAAATATAACAGCTACTTCAAACTATTTTGCATGTTTGTGTTTTGTCAGAATGCATGTTGACATGTATAGGGGCACACATGTGTATGTACACACGTGTGTGCACCCATGTGCATTCACAGGCATGTAGGGGTCTGAAGTTAACATAATCAATCTCCTTTGGTTGATTTCCACCTTATACATTGAGGCAGGGTCTCTCAATTGAACCTGAGCTTGTGACCTGGACTACAGTAGTTAGCAGCTTGCAGCAGGAGCCCCCAGTGACCTGGACCACAGTAGTCAGCCCGCTTGCAGCAGGAGCCCCCAGTCTCCACCTCCACATTCAGAGTACTAGAGTTAAATGCAGGTTACCAAATCTACCCAGAATTTGCATGTGTTCTAGGAATCCAAACTTCATTCTTCACAGTTTCCCAGTGCTTTCCACACTGAGCCACCACTCACGACCTGGCATCTTAGGCTATACATGACATTCCGCACACATCCTAGTAACTGCCCCTCACTGAGAAAGTGTGATATAATTCCCTCGACATCACTCCTTCAGACCCTCCAGCTCTAAAACGTGACATCATCCTTGACTGTTGGACCATCTCTCCAGTCCAAGATTTATATGAATTTGCATGTATGTGTGTCTGTGGTGCTAGTAGGTTATGTGCACACAAATGCAGTACCCAGAGAGGCCAGAAAAGAGCATTGGATCCCCTGGAGCTGGAGTTACAGCTGTTTGACGTGGGTGCTGGGAACAGAACTCGGGTCCTCTGAAAGAGCAGAAAGCACTCTTAACCACTGAGCCATCTCTCCAGCTTCAGATACTTGCTATTTATCTTAATACTCATACTCAGGAGGCAGGGACAGGCTGAGGGAAGTGAATCACTATGAAGTCCTGATTCCTGATGCTTTTTGCTTCTTCATTTTTCCTACGTTAACAGCCTCCACCACACACTCCCACCCCAATAACTGGGCTTATGAACTAGAACTGTCCAAAACCATGAGCAGAAGTAAATCTTGCCTCTCGTATCTTGTCAGGTGTTGTGGTAACAGTAGGATGAAAGCTAACTAATACATTGTTCCTTCTAAAGTACAAGTAAACTTGAAAAAGAATAAAGACCAATATGTATTAACCAATATGTATATCTGTGCATGTTTTCTGTATTACCCTATTTCGGTAACCTTTTTTTTTCTTTTGAGGTGGAGTTTCATGCAGCCCAGACTGGCTTCAATTCACTACATAGTCAAGAATGACCTTTGAACTTTCTATTTCCTGTCTCTATTTCCTAAACGCTGGGATTACAGATAAATGCTGGGCTGAAGATCAAGCCCAGGTTTTCTGTGGGAGAGGGAGGATGACTAGATGAAGGGGATGGTCACATGGGTAGGTGGACGGATGGGTGAATGGATGCATGGATGCATGGATGCATGGATGGATGCATGGGCAGGTGGGTGGATGGATAAATGGATGGATGGGTAGACGGGTGGGTGGATGGATGGATGGATGGATGGATGGATGGATGGATGGATGGATGGGTAGACGGGTGGGTGGATGGTTGGGGGCAGACAGACTGACTACAGGTGCAGCGCTGTGGACGGTTTGTGTGCATAGAGATACATACATGTCACAGGGGACCCTCCACTGTGTCTGGCCACCACAGAAATGTGCCATATCTCTTATGAGAGAGCACTTGGAATGTCTATGTACTGAAGTCATTCCAGGCTGAGGAAGGAAAGGTGACAACTCACTGAGATCTTCAGGGCAATGTTTGTGCTGAAAGAAATAATTCCTCCACATACCTGGGAGTCATCAGAGTCATCATCTTCTTCTACCGAGCTCCATTCCTGAGACAGCCCCGTCTCTTGGGAAGATAGATCTGTGAAGACAATGAAACAGAGGAGGGAAGAGCTGCTGGTGAGCAACCAGGACACTTCGCTCTCCCCATGGCCCCATCTATTTATTCCTATCCCTTGTCTACTAATGACCTGACACATAAACACATACACACACACACACACACAGATTTACACACATATACAAATACATACAAACACACATATACAAACACATACACACAAACACATATACACATAATACATAAAAACACATACACATATACGTATATGTATAAACACACATATACAAACACACATATACAAATAAACATAAACATGCATACACATATACACTTATGTATGCATAAACAAACACACAAGCACGCATAAACACAGATACATGTGCATATACACACAGCTATACATGGATACACACACGGTTCATGTCAGGCCTGAATTCGGATCCTGCAGTTGGCTACATGACTTAAACTGGGCCGTATGATGGGCTTCTCCATTCACCTGTCCAGAAGGTAGAAGTTCCCTGACAGGCTTCCAGCCAAGATCTGAGGAGCCCAGGGAAAGAATTGCTCCAGGAGTCTCTCTCCCTTCCATGAGAGAGGCTTTCAGGAAAATTTCCCATATGGTTGCAACCTATGCATCCTTCTCAGTCCTAAATGGAATGAAGCTGGCAGAGACTGTTTTTTTTTTTTTTTTTTTTT
>NW_004949145.1:928095-933887 GCF_000317375.1 Microtus ochrogaster
CCTGCCTCTGCCTCCCGAGTGCTGGGATTAAAGGCGTGCGCCACCACCGCCCGGCTGAGACTGTTTTGTTTTACGTATCTCAGACTGGCCTGGAAATCTCCCTCTAACCCAGGTTAGTCTCAGACTCATGAGCAATTCTCCTGCCTCAGCCTCCCAAGTGCTAGGTTATAAGAGTCAGCTACCGTGCCCAGCTTAAAGTACACCCTTTTTTTTCCTCTTACTATTTTTAGGAGTGGGTGGAGGCACACGCTGTAGCACACATGTGGGGGTCAGAGGACAATTTGGGGGTCAGTTCTCCCCCATTGACCCATCCTGCTGGCCCAGGGGTCTCTATTAACTGACCTCTGGTCTTTCACTCTTGAATTCTCAAACCTACCATTTATTCTGGAAAACAGCTTTAAAAAAAGAAAAAGAAAATGAAAATGAAAAACCTTCAGCACCCTTGACATTTGAGCTGTGTAATTATTAGAGAGTAGGGTCTGAATTGTTCATTGCAGGTTTAACAACACATTCTGACCCCTGCCCATGCAGATTCTTGGCTTCCCTCTCTGAGGTGTGTGTGTGTGTGTGTGTGTGTGTGTGTGTGTGTGTGTGTGTGTGTGTGTGTGTTGTCTCCCCATGAAAAGTTTCACCCAATCACATAGGATCATCGAGTTGCTAGCACAGGCTTTAAAAGTGCCAAGGAGGGCTGGAGAGATGCTCAGTGATTAAAAGGACATGCTGTGCTTGCTCTTGAGGATGTGTGTTCAGCTCCCAGAAACTACATCAGACAGACATCTCACAATTACCTGTAACTCTACAGTAGCCTATGCCTTCTTCTGGCCTCTGTGGGTACCTGCACACGCTTGCTCTCTCTCTCTCTCTCTCTCTCTCTCTCTCTCTCTCTCTCTCTCACTCACACACACACACACACACACATACACACACACACACACACACACATGCTCATTTTTAAAAACTTTCAGTGCTTAGGCATCCCAGCATTCCCTGCTCCTCACTACCCTCCAAGGACCCAAGAAAATAAACCTCCTGGAGACACAAGGCTCACAGGCGAGTGCAAAAACAGCAAACAGGAGAAATGTCCCCTGATCTACAGAAATACGAACCCCCACACGCTTGCTGCATTAAGTGGCTAAATGTTGGGGTGAGTTTCTGCACAGCACAAGCTGACCAATGCAGCATTCCCCGAGTTGTATCCATTGACTCAGCGAGCAACAGAATGGATGCTCAGCCTCCCCCTGCGTTCTCTCCAGAGCATTTCCCTTGCCCATCCCCCACAGGACCCCCTCACCTTTCTCGTCGCTGTCACAGCTGGAGGCCCCAACCTCCACAGCCTCCCAGTCCTTGGGGAAGGTTGGGTGGCAGGGCTTCTCCCAGGCCCGGCTGTCCCGGGGCAGCAGTCCCTGTGTCTGCTCAGTCCTGAGGCTCTGCATCTCCTCAGGAGGAGGTGGGGCTTCCAAGGCGGGCTTACACTTCTCTGTTTCAGTGTCCTGTGCTGTTCCCCAGGCACAGGATCCAAAGCCTAAAGACCGACAGACACACGGTCATCTAGTGAACGGTGCTAGCCATGGTTCTGATTGCTAAGGAAACAGTGGGGTGCTGGAGAGATGGTTCAGAGGTTAAAAACGAAGGATTTATATTGATTCATGACCTACTATGGGAGGAGGCACTACCGCAGGAGCATGAGGCAGCTGGTGGCATTGCCTGCACCGGCAGGAATCTGTTCATCTCCCTTTCTCCTTTTGTGTTGTTTTGTTTGTGTGTTGAAACAGGGTTTCTCTGTGTAGCAGGGTTTCTCTGTGTAGCCCTGGACGTCCTGGAGCTCACTCTGTAGACCAGGGTAGCCTCAAACTCAAAGAGATCCGCCTACTTCTGCCTCCCAAGTGCTAGGATTAAAGGCGTACGCCACCACAGCCAGCCCCCTTTCTCCTTTTTATTCAGTCCAGTACCCACCCCATGGACTGCAGGTGCCTACATTCAGGGTAGTTTCTCCTAATCAGTTCAGCCTATCTGAAAACACCCTTATAGACTTGCCATCAAAGATGGTAATTTAGATGACAAGATTGACTATCATAGAGGCAGATTCCAAGCAGAGTGCTTTGAAGCAAAAATATTTATTGTAGAAAATTTATGTGGGCTGGGAATTTAATGATACTAAATACTTGTTGCTTACTTTATTGGTTGCTGGGATGGCATAAGGAAATGTAAGACACTATCTGTTGTCTGCCTTTCCCTCTATTTATGACAAGGTCTTGTTAGATAGCCCAGGCTAGTCTAAACTTACTGCGCAGCCCAGTCTTGACTCCGACTCACAATACTCAATAACTGTAAAAACTAAAAAGTGTAAAGAGACGCTGGCACTCCCTCTCCCACCATGATATAAACCAATTCTTATTCTTAGAGGTAGATTTTACAAGTAAGCTGGCTCAACAAGTGCTGGTGGGAGTGTTTGTTAGCCCAACAATCACTGAGCAAAACCCCACTACACCATCTGCTAAGGCTAAATATCTGCATACCCACAAGTGATGCTCCAGTCCTCGGCACCCACAGACAGGGAAACGATCCCATGCCCACGTGCTTGTGGAAGCTACCACTGCTCTGTCTATATTTACAATACAAAGATATCCAGGGGCCTACTACATGGCTCAGTGAGTGGATCGTGCTGCACAAACATGAGAACTTAAGTTCAAATCCCAAGTACACACATTTAAAAAAAAAAGGACGAAAAAATGCCAGGCAGCACACATCTGTAACCCCTTCACTGGAGGAGGGACAGGGACAAAATTCCAGGGGCCTGCTGGCCAGCTAGTGTAGCCAAAACAATGAGCATCCACCAGGCTGGCCAAAGAGACCCTGACTCGAAATAAATAAGGTAAAGAATGTCCGAGGAAAACATCCTTTGGCGTTTGTGTATGTCGACATGGGCTGCTGCATGCGCACACTCACATACACCGCACAGAGAAACAGAAAAACAACACAAAGCTGCTCATACTCATAGTTGAAGCTACTGTATGCATTTTTATGGGGAACTGGAACTGGAGGGCGAGCTCAGCAGTCACAAGCACTGGCTGCTCTTGCAGAGGGCCCAGGTTCAGCTCCTAGCTCACAACATTCTATGACTCCAGTTCCAGGGGATCCAACATCCTCTCCTGGCCTCCAAGAACACTTGCATGCACGCTCGTGCACACGCGTGCACACACACACACACACACACACACACATTTTTAAACAATGCTGTGGTGATATTTTGTTTGTGCTATAGCAACTACAGCTTGCCTGGAGATCAGAGTGCAGAGCTAAGCCATTAGTTAGCCAGAGAGGCCAGGCAGTCATGTCACATAGCTTTTAACCCAGTACTCGAGAGGCAGAGGCAGACGGACCTCTGTGAGTTCAAGGCCACCCTGGGCTACAGGAGATTGAATCTGGCTAAAACAGAAAATAGAACAGAAACAGAGCTCACACATAGGTGGTCCCAGCACTTGGGATCATGTTTTTAATCCCAGTGCTAGGGAGGTAGAGCCAGGAAGATACGGTGGGAGGAGATAGGAGCTCAGAAGCAGTCAGTCTGAAGCAGTCAGTCTGAAGCAGTCAGTCTGAAGCAGTCAGTCTGAAGCAGTCAGTCTGAAGCAGTCAGTCAGGACAGGGTCCCCCCTTTGGAAGAGGTAAGAACTCTAGCGGCTGGCGGCTCTGCTTCTCTGATCCTTCGGCTCTCACCCCCTGATAGCTGATTTCAATTTTTAATTATTAAGACCAATTAGAATTCATGCTACACAATACAGATATTTAAAAAAAAAAAACATTCCTGCTGGGGCTGGGCGTGTAGCTCAGTTGGTAGAACACTGGCCTAGCACACACAGAGCCCTCAGATCAGTACTGCACAAACTGGGCACAAACTGTGGTGACACAGACCTCTAAGTCCAGAACAGAGGAAGTGGCTGGAGGAGGAAGAGAGTTCAGTGCAACAGCCTGGGCCGCATGACACCCTGACTCAGAAACAAACAGCGACAAGCACGGGGGTGGGGGAGAATCTGTGACGTCAGCACTCTGCAGGTCAGCACAGGGTCTCAGGCTTGAGGCCAGCTAAGACAACACGGGGCCCACAAAGGGCAAGCGAAGCATTACATTTAGATATCTGACAACCGAAGATGAGTAAATAAATTTCCATTCACTTATACAGTGGAGACAGGTGTGGGTTAACTTGAAAGATGTATTTACATTCATATAAACCGCATGTATCTACACATGTATATGTGTATGTATACACACAAATATATATATATCATACATATTTACAATTAAATATGTGAAGGCCCAAGTTAGGATCGCAAGCACCCACATTTTTAAAAACGGCCAGCCCAGCCGGGCAGTGGTGGCACACGCCTTTAATCCCAGCACTTGGCCCCACCCTTCCTTCAAGGCTAACTTTAATTTAAACGTCACCTCTTCATAAATACTTGCCACCCACGGGTGTTTGACTGGATATGAAACTTCCCAAATAGTTCTCAACAGAACTTTGGGGCTGGATGCCCCCCTCGATAGCTACTGATGTCCTTGAGGCGAGCAGGCAGCATCAAACCAGGCAGCAAATATGACAACATGATGGTGGAAATGCCCGCACCTGGGATCAGGACGCAAACACCCCCAGAGCGTTGCAGAAAGCGAACAAGAATAAACTAAGCCAAGCAAGAGTCTCTCTCTGGTTCTCACTTCTGCAACTGAAAATCAAATTGCAAACGCAGAGGACTGCTTAAGAAAAAAGAAACAACAGCCCCTGCACAATACAGGATAAACAATAGGGAGTACCGAGGACTGTAGCAAAAGCTCCATCAAGTGTCCTTTCAAGAGGAGTTGCCTCGCCCCTTCAGCCTGGCAAACCCACGGGACACATGGTTGTCACTTTCAATTTCTTAGAAGACTGGAAAATTATTTTTCAGATGACATCTTTGCACTTTTTAAATATTTAAATAAAATCGGTTTATTCTAATTAACTCACAAATAAAAACATCATACAGCAGGTTTAAGGAATCCATTCAAACACGTGCCCAGCCCCCAACTCTGTACATCTCAGTGAAGTTCATTTGTACAGAAAGTGACTACCCAGAAGCACCTCGATTCATTTAAGAAAAGGTTTATTCACTTTTTACTAACTGTGAATTAGTTGGATTGTTACTTATGTTACAGTTTTACTACCTCAGTGCCTAAAAAGTTGAATTCACTTATCCACCACGAATTAAAAACAAAACAAATCTAAGGAAAAAAAAGTTAAAATTAGCAAGGAAAAATCAAAGCAGTTGTGTAATGTCTTTCTCCCCCATGTCCTTCCGCCCATCCCCCCTTCCTCATCACCTAACATTAGCCCTCTCTTGCTCTCTTTCTTCTGGTTTTTATTTATTTATTTTTGAGACAGGGTCTGCCATTTTAAAAGCCCATGATTTCAAATGTTGAAGAAGGAGACACCCCATGAACCAAATAGCGATGTCAGACCCAGGGTAGACCATAGGGCTGCCAATTTGCAGCATCTGTAAGGGTTGGGGTGCATGTTGTAGGGGAGCTGTGAAAAGGCAAGACCTCCACATGGACAAGTAGCATAAGGGGACTAAGGATGTGGCTGGGCGTCAGAGTGCTTGCCTACCATTCAGTCTCTAGCACAGCATAAACCAGCCACCAGGATGCTCCTTAGCAATTAGGAGGGAGAGGAGAGGGATCGGGTCAGGGTGAACAGAGAATTGTGAGACCAGCCTGAGATAGAAAAATGTGCCGTGTGTGTGTGTGTGTGTGTGTGTGTGTGTGTG
>NW_004949145.1:933987-947402 GCF_000317375.1 Microtus ochrogaster
GAACACTGATAGGAAACAGTGTTAGACTATCCTAAGATTTAGGTTTTGTTTATTGCTTTACTTTCAATATGAAGCATGATTAATCACAGGTTTAGGCCGAGAAGCAGGGATCTAGAGAAGAAAAGGTACGAGGTGGAGAGGAGATAATATGGCTCAGTGGATAAAAGGCGTTTGCTACCGCGCCTGAGAACATGAGTTCAGTTCCTAGGAGAACAAGCTCCCACAATTTGTCCTCTGAACGCTGTGTCCCACACAAATAAATGTAATTTTAAAAAGGAAGGAAGGAAGGAGGGAGGAAGGGAGGGAGGGAGGGGGGAGGGAGGGAAGAACGGAAGAAGGGAGGAAGAAAGGAAGAAAGAAATGGAAAGGTAGGCAGGAGTCAATGACACAGGGGAAACCTGGGAGCAGAGGGGCGGGGATTAGAAGACACTGCAGATACAGGGAATGGAAGAGGAGAGGGCAAGAAACAGGACCCAGGAGATTTACAGCTCACAGTCCCTGGGGTTCTTGGTGAATTAGAAAGGTACCATCCGCTGAGGGAAAAGGATGAGAGGCAGTGAGAGCGAAGAACATCGTCACAATATAATAATAATAACAATAACAACAACAACAATAATAATAATAACAACAGTAATAGAGGCACTGTTTCCTGGAGTGAACGTTCTGATTTTCAGGTCCTGCTGAGCAGTTACTGTTAAGTCTCTATTGCACAGATGGGTAAGGGTCTCCATCACAGCCTCAGAGCTCAGGAGAGTTGGGGCTGCCCCTTAAAACCCCCGCACCTGTGGGACCTCACAGCCCATACTCCTGGCCTGTTGCAGGATACACCACACCGAACTCGGGACAACACAATGCACACATGCGCAGGTACACACGCGGCCAGATTCCCAGGTGCAGCAAGCCCAACAGAGACTGGGGACCTATCCCCCGGGGAGATGGTGTGCACGTGCACACACCCACAAGGGAACACAGACGCCTGAGTGCAAGATTCCTGCAGAGTCCCTTCTCCCTGGTTATTAAAATTCGTGCGCGATGTACAGGCACCGGGTAAACAGATCAGGTTTAGCAGAAAAAACGGACCCAACCTGGTTAGACGCCCCCTCCTTTCCAGCCGTCCCCTCCCACGTGGCTTTGGGGACCCTCCCTTCCCAGACCCCAGACCTAGAGCAGCTGTTCTGAGAACCCGCCCACCCCAGACCCACGCATGGACACGCATGCACAGTCACACATGAATGCACCTCCCCAGATTACTGCCCACGCCCCCAACCCAATCTCCCGCCCCCTTCCCGTCCACGAGGGTCCCTCTAAGGACTCACCCTTCCCAACCAGACCCTGCCAGGCACTGCAGAGCTGGAGCTGCAAGGACAGCAGCTGCGCAGACGCGGAGGCTGTGGGGTGGGAGGTGGGAGGTGGAGAGGGGGAGAGAAGGAGGCGGCCTCTCTCTTCCTCCTCCTCCGGGAGCCTGCGTTGGGAAAGAACTGAAGACAGATCGGAGGGGTGACAGAGACCGCTGGCCTGTGGTGTGGTTGCAGAAGAACGGATGTGTATATATATATATATATAGGTACTGAGGGTCTAGTCAAAGTGGGGTGCCCAGTTAAGGAGCAATAAAGTTGTCACACTCCAGTATGCTAGCTTTCCTATCTGTACAGCCCAGGATCACCTGCCCAAGGAATGACGCTACCCCGCAGTGAATCGCGCCCCCTGAGTCAGTTAACAATCAAGATAATCCACACAGACACGCCTTCAAATCAAGATGAGCTAGATAAGCGGTTTTTCAACCTGTGGGTCGCAACCCTCTTTGATTCAAAAAACAGGGAAGTCATTATCTTCTGATGTGTACTCCCTGACGACCTCCTCCCAGGCTCCAGCGGTACTGCCCTTGTTAAAAGAAGGCAGGAACCTGGGAACTGTTGGGCATAGGGTAGATAGAGCCTGACAGACACAGGAGGGAGAAACGAGAGAGCAAGGGGAGAGAGTAATAGAACATATTATATATGGACAAAATAGTCAAAAATTAAAATTAGCATTTATTAAACTACATGACAATTTACCAATATTATTTCTATTGCATTGTTCTATCATTGTGGGGAGACACTCTGCATTTTGAAAACTAGGAGATGAGCTCCCAAGCCATTCCACTGGCAACTCAGAAATGATCTGAAAAATGAACTGCAAAACAAAACCCTCCATTCGGTTCTCAGCATCTCCTTTAGTATCAAGACGTTAGAGAAAGGGCCGACGAGGGGAGATGCTAGTCCCTCGTGATGTCATGAGGAGCTTACAAACTGGGTTCCCCAAGCATGGATGAGTGTAAAACTTAAGGAAGTTGATTAACTGGACCCAGTTCCTGTGCCTGAACATGAACGGGGATGAGAATAGCTCCTGCCTCAGATGGTTACTCAGAGGGATAAAGGAGTTAGCACTCATTTCTCATGTACAGTGAGCACTTAGCAAAGCACCCCACCAGGGACCAGCGAGATGGCTCAATGGGAAAAGGTCTGCTTGCTGCTAAGACCCAAGTTCAATCCCCAGTGCATACATGATGAAAGAAAAGACCCTCTGATCCCACATACATGCAATATGGCACAAGTACACATGCAAGCATGTGAGCACACATACACACATATTCCTCTTTCTTTCTCTCACAATTAATTAATTAACAAGCAAACAAATTCCCATCAAATTATCACTATTTTAATGTTTTCCTTGTGTATGTGGTGTATGTATATGTGTGTAGGTATGCAGGGAGGTGCCTCATCCATACATGCGCTTGTGCAGAGTAAGTCCTGGAATCCATCTGTCTCTCTCACCTGTCACTGCCAGCACTGGGGATTACAGGCATATGCTAACATACGTGGCTTTTATATGGGTGCCAGGGATCTGAACTTGGGTCCTCATGCTTGCACAGCAAGCATTTTGCCCACCGAGCCATCTCCCCAGCCCCTATTAGAACTACTGAACATGGGTTCTTAGCACAGGAAGAACTTCAGTTTTGATCTTGAGAGCTTGTAGAAAAAGGGTGTGTACGGAATAATGTCACTGAACTAATTTGGGGGGAGATTATCTCTTTTGTAAAGATAAGAGGGTTGGAGAGATGGCTTAGTGGTTAAAAGCACTAGCTACTCTTCCAGAGGACCTGGCTTGAATTCCCAGCACCCACATGGTGGCTCACAACTGTATATAGCTCCAGTTCCAGGGAATCTGACACCCTCACACAGACAAGAATGCAGGCAACAAAACAAAACAAAAAAAATAAGTAAAATATCCTTGATAGTGGTGGTGCACACCTTTAATTCCAGCACTCTGGAGGCAGAGACAGAAGGATCTCTGAGTTCCAGCCCTACCTGGTCTACAGAGTGAGTTCCAGGATAGCTACAGCCTGGACTACACAGAGAAACCCCGGAGAGAGAGGGGGGGGCGGGGGGAAGGAAGGAAGGGAGGAAAAGAAGAGTGAAGAGCTTGTCTAGAATCTGCACTGTTTTGATTTCACTCAAACTTCAGTCTTTCACACTTCCTCTGTCACCTTTGGTCATGTTTCTCCATTAGTGATAGATAGCACCTTCTTCCTCTGTCACCTTTGGTCATGTTTCTCCATTAGTGATAGATAGCACCTTCTTCCTCTGTCACCTTTGGTCATGTTTCTCCATTAGTGATAGATAGCACCTTCTTGGCTGCTTACACTTCCATGAACATCATAATACTATTTATTCCACTTATTTTTATTTTGGTTGTTCTTAAGGCAAGGCCTCATTTAGCCCAAGTTGGCCTCAAATTTGCTATAAACTAAAGGTGACCTTGAGCTATCGTCCTGCTTTCATCTCTCAAGAGCTGGGGTCACAGGAGTGTGCCATCATCATTTCTAATGTACTTAGCATTTTTATTTTAAATTAATTCATTTCCCTAAAGCCTTTTCAGAAGCATAGTGGCTTGAATAAGATTGGCTCCTATAGGCTTGTGTATTTGAATGTTTAGGGAGTGGCATTGGGAGGTGTGGCTGTGTTGGAGGAAGCGTGCCATTGCAGATGGGCTTTGAGGTTTCAAATGCTCAAGCCAGGTCCAGCCCCTCCCCCTTCTCTCTGTCTCTCCCCCCCCCCCAAACTTTCCTGCTGCCTGCTGATCCAGATGTAAAACTCTTGGCTCCTTCTCCAGCACCAAGTCTGCCTGTGCACCACCATGCCTCCTGCCATGACTATAATGGACTAAACCTCCGAACCTGTAAGCCAGCTCCAATTAAATGCTTACTTTATAAGAGTTGCTGTGGTCATGGTGTCTCTTAGCAACAATAAAAACAAGACAAGAAGTAAGTTTGCTGTTTGTTTGTTTGCGGTTCTGGGAACTGAACCTAGAGTCTCATGTATAAGAACATAAGCAAGCATTCTACTACTGAGTGTCCTCGACCCCCTTTCTAACTTCTGAGACATGGTACCGCTAAGTTGCCCAGATTGGCTTTATACTAACTCTGCTGTCCAAACAGCATTTATTGAACCTGTGATTTTCCTGACTCAGCTCCCCAAATAGCTTCCATTACCAGCATTCCTCACCAGGCCCATCCAGAACTGCCTTTAAAAGAAAATTGCACAGCATTCTGAAGTGTAGAAGGGCAGTTTCATGTGCCATGGCCTGAATGGAAATATAAAGACAATGAATTAACCATAGCTGTATGCCACTGCTTGATATGACAGATTCCATCACTAGAATCTTTCTCTCCCCCTTCTTCCCTTCTCTCCCTTTTCCTCCACCCCCCATCTGAGACAGTGTCTCACCATGTCACCCCAGCTAGCCTGGAACTCACCATATATACCAGGCTGGCCTCAAACACAGATCTGTCTACCTCTGTCTCTCAACTGCTGGGATTAAAAGTGTGCACCACCATGCCTAGCACTGGTCTCTGCTCTTCATTGTCCTGCTGTTACATACCATACCATAAATAGCTTCACAGAAAGTCAAGAGGTAGAGTGAAAACATTTTGCCTCCAAGAGCCTCTTTCTCTTGCTGGTCGTGTTGTATTTTTCCACTGTAACAAATCATCACTGTGAGTATGGTGATTCCCAGGGAATTAGCAAGTCAGGAGGATGGGTTTATTTTGGGACCCACAACACAATCATCAAACTTTGGGCCATGATTTAACCAAGTTGTGAGTCCTCTAGATACCTTGTTGGGGCTCCATAATTGACAAAAGGCTGATCAATATAAGGCTAGGATTTTATTCAATTACTCACCTAAACCATTCATTCAGAAAATATTTTTTACACAATTGGCACATACTAGATCTTGTTCTTGGTGATCAGAAAAATAATTGTCTGTGGCCCAATGAAGTGCATGTTCTTTTATAATTTTTTAAAGATTTATTCATTATATATACAATGTTCCTCCTGTATACCTTCATGCCAGAAGAGGGCACCAGATCTCATTACAGATGTTTGTGAGCTGCCATGTGGTTGCTGGAAATTGAACTCAGGACCTCAGGAAGAGCAGCCAGTGCTCTTATCCTCTGAGCCATCTCTCTAGCCTCGAAGTGTATGTTCTTTAAAATATACGTTACATTTATTTTTTTTTTGGTCTCTCTTTGTGTGTGTGCACACAAGTGCATGATATGCTGAGCTTGTGAAAGTCAGAGGGCAACTTGCTGGAGCTGGTTCTCTCCTTCCACCAAATGAATCCCAAGGTTTGAACTCGGGTCATCAGGCTTATCATCAATAACCTCTATCCACTGAGTTATCTTGCTGGGATAGGAGGGTGCATTCTAATGATGGAGGTACACAACAGACACATAAAGTAGTAAAATGTAATTCATACTAAAGTCCATGAAAAGGGTCAGTGTAATACTGACTCCAGGAAGTATCTATATTGATCATTCATGCATGCATGTATGTATGTATGTGCATATGTATGTATGTGTGTATGTATGTATGTATCTGTCATCTTTCTCTTAGTGGTGGGGGCTGAGGGTTACTGGAGATGGAACCTGGGGCCTCAGGCATGTTAAGCAACTGTTCTTCCACTGAGCTACCACAGCCCAGAAAAGACATTTTAAAGAGGTGACACTTTGAACTGAAACCTAAAAGATAGGAAGAAGCCAGTTAAACAAGAATCCATGGTGGAATGAGTCATAAAGACACAAAGGGAACAATAAAGAGGCCACTGTGGCAGCTAGATAAGGGACAGAAGTGAGACATAAATTCAGAAAGCCATTCAGGGTCTCAAAAGCACAGGAAGGACACTCAGTTTGATCGTGGGTTCCTTGGGAAGCATTAGCAGAGTACTCAGGAGCGTTGAGAGTCACTCTAATTTACATTATAAAAGTGTTGCCAAAGTCTCTTGCGTGGGGACTGAAACAGAAGGACCATGATGGAAAGACTGTGTGAGAGGCTCCTGTAGTAACCAAGGTGGGAGGAGATGGTTGCCTGGCAGACAGTAGTAGTGGAGATGACAGGTGTGGATATATTTAGGATACAGACTCCTGGTGAAGTTGAGAAGGCAGATAGGTTTTGAGGCATAAAAACAAGGAATTAATCTAGGAAGATCGGGCTGTGAGCCTGAGAAACTGAGTGTAGATAGTGCTTTGAGTGACATCAGGGTTTCTGTTTTGTTTGCAGGGAAACCCAGAATTTTCTTTGTGCCATAAATGTTGGCTACCTATGCTTCTGTGTGTATGGTCCAGGATATTCTTGGAGGATGCAAATATCCCTAACCAGATGGGTGGTTAGTAGAGTGGGTTTGGGATGGTACTCAAAAAAAAAAAATGCTGCAAAATGACCTCGGATGCTGAAAGTCCCTTTGGATCAGCCCGCAGTGCCAATCCAGTGGAATATTCGTTGTCTGCGCTGCTAAACTATTTGGTGAACTGCACCTGGTTCTAACCCACTTGGGAGGTGGAAGTGAAGAGCCAGCCTCCCACTCAACCACTGAGGTAAATGCTGTCCTGCAGGGCTCAACAGTCATAAGATATTTGTCAGAAGGAAAAACCTTGTGGAGGGGAGGGGGACGCTGTCCGCGGTTCTGAAACCAAGCACCCGCGTTGATAAGTGGCGCTGTCCATGGTCTGAAGCACATGCCCATTATAGCGCAAGACCGAATGGCTGCTTGAGGTGGTTTGTGTGCTGTCCATGGTTCTGAACCTGGCCGCTTTAAGTTAGTTTGTGCGCTGTCCATGGTTCTGAACCATAGAGCTGTGAGCGAGGAGCTAGCCCGGTTGCCGCCGTGCGCTGTCCGCGGTGCTGACTCATAGCGCCAGAAATTGCCCTGATCCTCAACTGCATGACCTGACTTTGGTGATGATTTTATACAGTTTAACACAGAGGTCTAACCTCCCGTTTAGAAATCTTAAGTAACTACCTATATAGGAAAAACCCTTGCTGTTGCCTGAAAACACAGCTCACTAGGGACTATGGAGAGCATAGGATGAAAGCTAATTAAGACAAAAACTGCAAAAAGGTGCTTTAAATAGCCACCTTTAGTTCTTAGGACAGTAAGGCCACCGTAAGAGTTTCCAAAATAATCCTTAGAAGCATACACAAAAGGAAACAGAGGTAAAGACCTGACCTGGGTTGAGGCTGTTGATTATCTTAAGTGAAATGGGGGTGGAAAGTGCCTTCGTGAGTTCTTAGTGAGTTTTTGGTTTTTAAGTTGTGGGATGGGGTCACAAGAAAGGTATAGTTTCTGGGAGTGGCTCCATAAGTAAAGAACTTGACATGTTAGTACTGTTATTCAGATTCCCAGCACCCATGTGAGTGCCAAGTGAGCTTGGAAGCCAGCCTGAATTCCCAGTAGTATGGGAAACGGAGACAGGGATTCCCCCAAAGCAAGCAGGGTAGCCAGACTATGCAAAATGATGAACTCTGAGTTCAACAAGAGGTGCTGCCTTGATATACAAGGGTGGAGAGTGTTTGAGGGAGACATCTGGCATCAACTTTGGTCTTCCACATATGTGCACCCTTACACTTACATGCACAGTCAAATGAGCATACACATAACACACACATACAAAAAAGAGACAGAGATGCAACTGTGAATTTATAGAGGTATAGCATGACTATATGTTACTATGAATATTTGAAAACATGCGCTTTGAGTGGTATGTTTCAATGATAAAGCTTGGCAATTTAAAAATGCTTCAGGTAGCTATATTTTAACATATAGCCCACACTATTTTGTAAAGAGCCTTTATCTTTAGTACCATCTTTGATGAAGAACAGATTGTCAGAATCTGTCTTGAACTATGTGAGTTCTAAGTTGTGCAGGCTCTTTAAGGACAAGTCACTGGAATAAAATCCACCCACACACTGAAAACTGAAGAATGAATGAATCCATGCCTGAATGAACAAGGATTTGGTCGCCAGGAATGTCCTTGCAGAGTGATCCAACAGCAAAGAGATGAGGAGCCTGTGTCCTACAATGCCCCAGAGAGGAGAACCTACTTGTAATGCTGCACTAACACTTTTAAATTATTTTAACTTCTATTGTGGAGGTCAGAGGACAGCTTGAGAGAGTCAGTTCTCTTCTACTATGGGCTCCAGGGATTGAACTCAAGTCATTGAGACTGGTAGCAAGTATCTTTACCTGCTGTGCCATTTCACCATCCTGTGAAGCACTTTCTTCTCCTGACTAACTCTTCCATCAAATGGTTGAGTGTCATTATTTTCTCATTTCCAGAATGAGGAACTAGAAAGACAGAAAAGTCAAACAGAGCTACTCAACTGGGCTCAGAATCTACTCCTTCTCATTTCTTCTGCAACCAAATTTTGAATTTGCATGGCTTGTCATCCATCTTCTGCATAATAATGGGCGCTCTGATCATGATGGTCAGATGAGTTTATAGTCCTCTTGTACCCTATACGGTCACACAGCTGACCTTGGTAGCACTGTGTTCTGCAAAGGAATAGAGGTGTATGTCTTTCTCCTACAAGCTTTTAACAATTGAAGCATTCTCAAAGTACTAACATTGCTAGGACTGATTAATAAAATATTACTCAGGATATTAACTCTAGGCCACAGATTCTCCAGGCCACACCACCAGGAACCACAGATTAACAGCAGGAATCTTTTTTTTTTTTTTGTCTCTGAGTCTGGTTTATTTAGTTCACTTTAATATAATGATCTCTTCCTGCTTATCTCATTGTCCTCTGCAGGTACCGATGTGTTATGTTCCTGATTTCTTGTCCCCATTCATGTGTTGGTAGACATCTGGCATCCTGGCTGGTTCCTTTTCTGAGCCATTGGGAACAGCTATTGTGAAGAGTTCAACAATGAACCTGGCTGTGTAAGCATCCCTGCCATACATTGCTGGGTTAGACGGCATTCTATTTTAGTTGTTATGAGGAACTCCCTGCTGGCAGTCACAGAGGCTTGCCCAGGTTCAGTTCCCACTAGCAGTGAGTAAGCATCCGTACTACTCCACACCTTGCCCAGCGCCTGTCAGCCTCGGTTCCCTTGGTACTAGCCATTGCGACCGGGGTGAGCGGTGACTTGCAAACACTCTTTATTCCCTATCACGGATGGGGAGTATGGTGAACACTTGTCCTAGAGAAGCTAAATAAGGAGAACCCAAAGAAAAACATATAGGCATCCTCCTGAATATTAATCTTCATCAGGTGATGAAAGGAGACAGAGACAGAGACCCACATTGGAGCACCAGACATAATTCTCAATGTCTAAATCAGGAGCAGAAGGAGAGAGAGCATGAGCAAGGAACTAACAGCAGGAATCTTAAGGTGACAGGAATGTAAAACAGCTTGACACATCACATTCGCAGCCAAGAGCAGATAGGAATGGTAGCAAACATCCCTACTATCCAGCTCACTTTCTCCAAGCTAGGTATGTGCACATCAATTAATGCAATCAATCCCCACAGACATACACTGTGTTAGACTGTGTAGAACAGCTCCTCATTGAGACTGGCTTCCCAGGTGATTCAAGATTGTATCAAGTTGAAAAAGAAAATTATCCTACCTACCTTTGTACACTTTCTAAGGAATTCTGATTCAAATGGATTATAACATAGTAGTACATATAACCAACACTTTTGAAATTTTTATTTCCCATGCAGTTACTAATACTGGAGAAAATCATACCTCTACAATTCAAATTTAATTCTTTTAGGAGGACATATATCATCACTTTACTGTACATTTCTTTGACTCCAATGGATTTTCATTTCCAGGAAATGACCTTGAAATTTTCCACTAATCAGTTATATTTCACACTGTCTTTTCCCACTTTAGTTGTCAATGTTGCTGCTAGGCTAAACTCATTGTCTTGCCCATTCTGGACAAGTGCTCTTGCCTTTGTGCCTTATCCCCAGTCCTGATATATTACTTTGAATATCAAGGACCATACCCTTTGTTACATGTTATCTTCGGATTCATCTTTGTCTAGTGTGTGTGTGTGTGTGTGTGTGTGTGTGTGTGTGTGTGTGTGTGTGTGATTGCATCAATTCCAAATACATAATGTCATCTCCAGGGTTACCTGTAAGGTTTAAAGTTCATCTCAAGCCACGGTTGCAGTACTGTCAATTTTCCTTGTACTTTGACATTTAAGTCTTCAGTCCCTTAGGCTTCCCTTAGTGTGAAAGCCCAAATCTGTTTTTCTAGAGAGGGAAATGTCCCAGTGACCTTTGGTCAGGCTATCTCTTCCCTACCGCAATGGTAAAATCTGTCATTAAACACAGGAAATCTGAAAGCTTCCCACGTCCCAAGTAACACTGCCCATATTCCAGACAATCTGGGCTGGTGAGATGGCTCAACAGATGAAGGTGTTTGTCCAGAGGCCTAACAAGCTTGAGGTAGATCCCCAGATCTCAAACGTGGCCATAGAGAACCAACTCACGAGAGTTGTCCTCTCGGTTCCCACACTGCTGTGTCACACGTACACCTTCATGCATGTACACACTCACACATACATAAACATATCACACACACACTCGCACACACAGAGATGAAACTTACCCATTCTTGGATAGCTGCCAGAACATGGTACTACTTAGATGAAAATATTCTTAAATTGGCTGTAGTAATGGTTGCACAGATCTTGTGAATACACCAAGAGCCATTGAGTTGCGTATGTTTTAAAAAAATTTTTAAAGGCTTATTTTAGTGTCCTAGCTGCAGGTACTCCTTTATGCCAGGAGAGGGCATCAGGTCCCACAAGATATGGTTCTTGGGAATTGAACTCAGGACCTTTGGAAGGGCAGCCAGTGCTCTTAACCACTGAGCCATCTCTCCAGCCCCAAACTACAGACTTTTTAAGTGGTGCCTTGTGCTCCCTTTTCACGTTTAATAGAGGAATAGAGTATATGATTAGAAGAAGCCGATATAAATTGCACAGTATGTGAATCATATCTCAACAAAACACACATGTAAAACCAAAAAAAATTTTTTTAATCCTACTTTGAAGTTTCTTTCTTCTTTCTTTTTGTTTATTGCTTGTTTGTTTTCGCTTTTCCAGACAGCGTTTCTCTGTATAGCCCTGGTTGTCTTGGAACTTGCTCTGCAGACCAAGCTGACCTCAAACTCAGAGATCTTCCTCCTAAGAGATGGGATTAAAGGTGTGTGCCACCACTGCCTAGCTCTTCCACCAAGTTTCTAATCCCTGTGAGTGACAGAATTCTTATGATCCTGCGTAAGTACCAGTTCTCCATCAGACACTCATAACTATTCACACTGGGGCTATGGTGGCCTCATTGCATCCTTTGTTTCTGATGGCTACGGTTCCTCCCTCATCCTCTGCTTCCAAAGCCCATCTGGAGGATCACAGGTTGCCCACACCCGGCACTCCCAATAGTCGCCTTTAGATAATTTATCTTTTTTTTTTTTTTGGTTTTTCGAGACAGGGTTTCTCTGTGGCTTTGGAGCCTGTCCTGGAACTAGCTCTGTAGACCAGGCTGGTCTCGAACTCACAGAGATCCGCCTGCCTCTGCCTCCCGAGTGCTGGGATTAAAGGCGTGCGCCACCATCGCCCGGCTTTAGATAATTTATCTTTATGATACACAGTATTTATCACATAGTATTGATTTTTGTTTTCTTCCAATCAATCTGAAACTGTCCATTTTGTACTACATCTCTCCAGCACCTAAAACTCTACCTAATCCATTACTGAATGTTCATGATCAATGGAATGAGTATTGTATCACGAACAGTAAACTACAATCCTTACTATATAGACACAAATCTGCATACTGTCAGAATCAAACTGTTAACTGACACCTACACTGGGGTTACTGCATTATGGCTGAGCTTGCAGATTTGACTGTATGTATGTACTATGTGAGTGTGAGAAACGCACATACCCGACTACTTCTATGGGACACATCTAGCTTCCCTACTACTCGCTCTTTTGAAAAAGGGTCTTTACCATGTAGGCCAGACTGGCCTTCAATCCTCAATCCTCATGCCTCCTAAATGTTGAGAATCCACCAATTCATATTTTATTTTGTTTTTTCGAGACAGGGCTGTCCTATATAACAGTTCTAGCTGTCCTGGCACCCACTCTGTAGACCAGGCTAGCCTCAAATTCACAGAGATCCACCTGCCTCTCTCTCCCAAGTACTTGGACTAAAGATGTGCATGACTATGCCCAGCCAGATCATATTTTTTTTAATGTTAAAAAAAAAACTGAGTTCTACAAAACTGCAGTGCTATTGTGTTCTTAGGTTATCAACCTCATGAAACAAGTTGGAACATTTCACGACAATTTTTTTAATGATCTGTAACAATTCAAATAGTGTAGAAACTGTCTGTGGTGGGTTTTGGGGGGGAGTTGTTTTTGGGTTTTGAGACAGGATCTCTCAATATAGACCTGGCTGTCCTGGAACTTGATATAGACAAGGCTGGCCTCGAAGCCACAGAGATCGAGCCACCTGTCTCTGCCTCACAAATGCTGGGATTAAAGGTGTGCGCCACCACACACCCTTGAACCACACTTTCAGCTGGCTATATCCACTGAAGCTTTCTCACTTGTTTTTAATACTGCCCCTTGTGGTCCCATGAGCTAACAACAAGAAGCTGTTCTGACTGGCTTAGTCTGTCAGGGGAGGAGTGTTCATCATCAACAGTGTTACTGGTATTATGTAATTATATCCTTACAAAGGAATGGTAAACCACCATTTTACCTTACAGGTCACTTTACCACCACCTGGGAGAAAAAAATGCTTCTCTCTGCTCCAAGTGTGTAGGTTTCCCAGTTTTGGCGAACTGCCTTTTATTACAGACCCATATAAGGGAACTACTTTTCAAAGCAGGGTTTCACTACACAGCGTTGGGAGCCACTATTTAGACCACGCTGGCCCTGAATTCCTGGAGACTGGCCTGCCTCTGGCTCTCTACCTCTGGATTGATGGGATCAAAGGCCATGTACTACCATGGCAAACCAAAGAGATTTCTACTTCAACAGTAGCATTCACCTAGCACTAGCTGCAC
>NW_004949145.1:947756-951730 GCF_000317375.1 Microtus ochrogaster
GCCCAGGACTGCACACTCACCCAGCACTAGCTGCAAGCCCAGGACTGCACACTCACCCAGCACTAGCTGCACGCCCAGGACTACACACTAACCTAGCACACACTAGCTGGACGCCCAGGACTACACACTCACCCAGCACTAGCTGGACGACCTGCACTGTGGAGCCAGCCTTTAAAATTTGTCTATGTCTCAAAGAAAGTATTTTAAGCAGAAAAGAAACATGATCACACGGTTCTTTAAGATACAACTGATAAGAGTGCTAAGAAGCACTAAGAGGCACATGATGGTCAAGTTTCATAGCATCACAGAAACACAAATGGCATAGTTGTGTCTCACACGACAATGATATACTGCGGACTGGGAACTACAGGGCTTGGTGGCATGGGGGTGAGAAAGAAATGACTGAGGATGACTCTCCAGATGAGGACACTGATGATGAGCAAGACACATTCTGCCCGCAGGCTTTTCTCTTTAGTACGAATCTCCGATGTTGAGAAAGATGTGCCCATTGGCTGAAGGCTTTATTACACTGCTTACATTGATAAGTTTTCTCCCCAGTATGAACTCTGGTGTTGAATAAAATGAGCATTCTGACTGAACGTCTTCCCACAACCAGCACATTCAAAGGGCTTTTCTCCTGGGTTTACTCTTTGATGCTGAAGAAGGTGGGCACTCTGGCTGAAGGCTCTCCACATTCAACACATCCACGGGGTTTCTCCCTGGATGAATTCTCTGCGGAAGAGTAAGGCTTGATATTTCGTTAAATGCTTTCTCAGTCATTACATTTTACCTGTCTTTCTCCAAAGTCTTATTTATACTTTTTCATGAATTATTTTCTGTACCAAAAGTATATATTCTCTCTCCCATGGGGGAAAAAATCTGTATTAGATAAGATAATGAATGCATGTGGAAGTTTGTCCCAGACTGAGCAGTGGTCTCTTTCCACAATAAAGATATCTATATGAGTGGCTGTCCCAAGCCTAAAATGTGTTTGCTGAATGATGCGATTCGAAGCAAGTCTTTACAGCTCCAGTTTTCCCCTAATGTGGAATATTCCAGAGCATAATTTGTAAGCCTTTCCACAATTACTGCCTAGGAAATTTTCTCTTTAATGTTCCAGTTATGTTGTGCAGTGGTGGCACATGCCTTTAATCCCAGCTCTTGGGAGACAAAGGCAGGCAGATCTCTGTGACTTCAAAGATAGCCTGGTTTACAAAATGAGTTTCAGGACAGCCAGAACACAGAGAAACCCTGTCTTGAAAAATAAATAAATACATACATACATACATACATACATACATACATACATACATACATACGTACATACATACCAGATTTGGACATAATTCTTTAGTCACCCACATGTACTTCATGTCTGAAAGATAATTGACAAACATTTCTTTTAATACATGCTAGGAAGGAACCTTGCAAATCAAGAGCCCAGAAGAGGTTAAATCAGATGCCACCACCATCCAAGCACACCTGGAATAAGCCATCACTGGCCATAAGGTCAACATTATATACAGTCTTTTCTTTACACCAATACTTATGGGTGGAACTTACCTGCAACTTACATGCTGGGTGGTTTTGGTAAACTCTGTTATCAAACAACATGCTGTATTCATCAACAATTATTTTGTAAACTCTCTTTTTCATTTTACTTAAAATATTTCAGTTTTGTGTATACGAGTGTTTTCTCTGTATGTACATATAGGTACCACACGTGTGCCTGGTACCCGCAGAGGCCAGAGGAGTACATCAGAACTGGAGTTAGGGGTGGTTGTGAGGCCCCAAATGGGTGCTGAGAACCAGACTCAGGTCTTCTACAAGAACAGCAAGTCCTCTTGACCACTGAGCTGCTCTGACCACAGCTTGCTTTCTTACTACTTCTGACACATTTCAGTGTAAACATAATGTTGAGGACGTTTTTCCTCAAAGGCTTTATGAACTGATTTGTGAAACTAGACTGTGGTCTATTCTCTTTGGGGAGGCACTCAACAAACAGCCTCCTGTATTGCTTTCTAGCCTTTCACCTGTATTTCAGCCCTGCTCACCCACACTTCCGCATTCTCCTAGGATACCACCCGTTCATCCAGACTTCATATTAGTGACAGAGCTGGGGAGAACAGAGTCATGTCATGCTACTTTGTATTCAGGGGGCGGGGATCATTGGGGATCAAAGTCAGGTCTAGTATTGGCTAACCCACACCCCAGACCTTCATGTGATTCTCTAGAGTCCTTTGTGTTTGTGGTTTTACATGTTTCCTCTCATTTGTCCTCCGTTTATATGTTTTCTTCCTTTTCTTAAAGACATACATCTTTAATTACATTAGATCCACAGTTTTCCAATTCATTTACTCCTACTTTGATCTCTAGAAACACCAACGACTACAGACTATTCATAACTTATTTTGGCTTGGATTAGATGCTTACTTATTCTGCTTTTCTGTTGCTGTGATAAAACACTCCAACCCAAAGCAACTTGGGAGAGAAAAGGATTTATTTCTGTTTACACTTCCAGGTCACAGTCTATCACAGAGGGAAATCGGAACAAGAATCCAAGCAGGAAGGGAAGTAGAAACGATCGAAGAATCCTGCCTCCTGAGTCACCCCTGGCTCTCGCTCAGCTACCTTCCTTACCTATCACCTGATCAGAGGGGCAGAAGTTAAGAAAGACTTTGGTATGCACAGGAAATAAACAAGGTAAATGTGGTAGGTTATGCCAGTGGAGAAGAAACTGCTATGACAGGCTGCACCAATCCGGGAGGGCATCTGAATTATCCCTCAGATGCCAAAGGAAGAGACTGCTGAGCCAACCTCTCCAGCTCCAGTCATCCTGCACTCACCTGGACACCGCTCCGTCTGTCATCATGGCTCCTTCTCGTGCTACAGTAACGGGATCTCATCTGGTTTTAAAATGCAAAGATCTGTACATAAAACATGAAAGCTGAGAGTGAAGTTTGTAAGCAAGAGCTACACTTGTCTAAATCAGCAGTTCTCAACCCTCCTAATGCTGTAACACTTTAATGCAGTGCCTTGTGGCTTGGTGTCCCCCAACCACAAAATTATCTTCATTGCTACTTCATAACTGCAATTTTGTTACTGTTAAGAATCTTAATGTAAATATCTGTGTTTTCCGATGATCTTAGGCAACCCTTGCCTGTGAAGGCTCATTGCACACACCCCAAAGAGGTCACATGACCCACAGGTTGAGAACCACCCATCTAAATGGTCTTGAAGAGGGATGGTGTTGGAAAACAATAAAGCAAGAGAAGACACTGAGTCACAGTGAACATTGGTGCTACCTTCCCCTACATTCAGGTTCCTGTAGGTGTCCCACATCGCCTTCCTGTGCAAACGCCTCTGGGCAAGACTCAGTCATTCCCACTCACCTTGGCAGAAGTTTATGGGCACATCTGTGAGTCACTAGCCCTAAAATGACAAACAAAATCTGAGCTCAGGCTCCTGGGCTCATGTGACCCTAGGGCACATGAGTTATACTGCTCATTACAAGATAAACTAATGTGTGCAAGCAGCCAGGCTCTGGTGACACACACCTTTAATCCCAGCACTCAGGAGGCAGAGGCAGGAGGATCTCTGTGAGTTCGTGGCCATTCCAGTCAACAGAGTGAGTTCCAGGACAGCCAGGGCTACACAGCAAAACTCTGTCTCAAAAATCCAAAACATAAATAAATCAATAAAAAGAATATGTGCAAGTAATTGCACCAACGGTCTGAATGACCTAGGTGAGATGCTCACTAGCCTTTGCTGCCTGGTTATGCTGTACTTACTTTTCAAAACAGAAAAACACTCTGTTCCAGAAGCAGCTCAGGAATCCCAAGTCCTTCCAACACTTCCCCTCAGCAGAGTCCAACTGTGCTCCCCCCTCCAACACTTCCCCTCAGCAGAGTCTAACTGTGCTCCCCCAACACTTCCTCTCAGCAGAGTCTAACTGTGCTCCCCCCAACACTTCC
>NW_004949145.1:952866-958229 GCF_000317375.1 Microtus ochrogaster
TCTCTTCCTGGAGCACTTACCCTACTATGTACGTGCTTTGTGCCTTTTCATATTTCTAAGAGACTATCAACTCTCATAGGGCCCAGGCATGCACTGGTTCTCAAAGTTCCCTAAAAGATTATTCTTCAACCTTCTGAGGCCCATAAAAGGACTGAACACAAAGAAGAGTGATGTAGGATTCCTCTCTGTATACTGTGAATACCATTGGTAAATAAAGAAACTGCCTTGGCCTGTGATAGGACAGAACTTAGGTAGGCAGGGAAAACTAAACTGAATGCTGGGAGAAAGGAGGCAGAGTCAGGGAGAAGACATGGAGCCGTCCTCAGAGACAGACATGCTGAAACTTTGCCAGTAAGCCACTACCATGTGACGATACACAGATTAATGGATGGGTTTAATTAATATGTAAGAGTTAGCCAATAAGAAGCTAGAGCTAAGAGGCCAAGCAGTGATGTAATTAACACAGTTTCTGTGTGGTTATTTTGGGTCTGAGCTGCTGGGCGGCTGGGAAACAAACAAGCAGTCTTCTTACAACAGAAGAGGTTTAGATCCAGTCCTTTCTCAGATGAAAAAACAAACAAACAACTCTGAGGGGGACAATGCAATGGATTGTTGAGTCCACCCCCATGCTCCAAGCATCAGAAACAGAGGAAATGGGAAAAAATCCCCAAGCTTCTAGTCTTAGTAACTTTCAAAGGGAAATAAACACTGCCAAATCCTTAAGCACAAGACTTCACTTCAGAAAGGAGGGAGGGAACACTAACTCACTCACCACGGACATAGCTTTCATCAACTTGGTTCCTTTCTGAACCTTTCACTTCTTCCTGGTTCTTCATTTGTAGAAGGGCTTCACCCTGAAAGTATACAACTGACAGATGAGAAATAAGTCGTGCAGATCAAGCTGCAAAAAATACAACTCAGAAACACACCAACAACACAGAAAGAGAGAAAGACAAACAGTGAAATAGACATTCCAAGCAACTGAGACCAACTAACTAGGTGTTCTGTGGAAACCTAAGAACACAGCTACAACCAACCAATCCTGCAACACTTCCCCCAGCTAGATCATTAATAGGATATGTTGCAAATTTAGTATTCTTTCTCTATTTTTTTTAAATCTTATCTTATATGTATGGGTGTTTTGCCTACATGTCTGTGTACCACATGGATACCTTGTCCATGGAGACCAGAAAATGACATTGGCTTCCCTGGGACTGGAGTTACAGACTGTTGTGAGCCATCATATGGGGGCTGATAATAGAAGTCAGGGACTCTGGAAGAGCATCCAGTGCTCTTAACTGCTGATCCATCTCTCCAGTCCTCTTAATACTTTTTTAATCTCCCCAGCCTTTAAAAGAAAGTAGGGAGTAACCTCACCATTTTACATAGTAAAACTCTAGGAAGACTTTTTTACAAATCAAACACTGTAAACAATGAGAAATACAGTCACCAAGCTAGTATGCTTGACTCCAGCAGTCTTTATTCAAGTAGACACCACAAAATATACCTCCCTGAGAAACTAGTCAAGATGTAATGAGGTGAATTCCTGCAGAAGCCATTTCCCCAAGGGCTGTTACTTCCATACAACAAACAGCCCTTGCGGATTTCAGAGAATTGTCATGAGACCAGCTTGCAATTTGCTTTATGCCAAATGAGTTTTGATGAAGTCCCTTGTCAACTGCTTTGACGTGTTCCTTTAATTATGAAGGGGAGAGTAGCTGAATTAATCCTGATTTTCTTTTTTAAAATATGTATTTACTTCATTGTATGTGCATGTGTGTGTACCTGAGTGCATGTATGTGCACCACATGAATGCAGGAGCAGGTGAAAAACTAAATGCTGATGCCCTTAACAGCACGAGGGCACTCAGAAGTGTTCTTATTGCTGGTATTCACTCCCTGAATTCCGGGTAACACCGAGACCTAGATGGCAGAGTCTGGTTAAGTGACTCTGGGCAAGTCAAAGTCCCTTCCTGTACTCAGCTCCACACTGTAAACCCAAGTGGCCTTCCAAATCTTTAGACTGGAGTTTACTAGCACTGGAGACCACGACACCTTCCTAGGGCACTTGGGACTTCAAATAACATCTTCCTCAAATCTCAAATTTCACTTTTTGTTTTTTTAGCCACACCCAAACCATCTCTCATTCTTACCTAAGTAGTGTCTGCTTCTAGAAAAGTCAAGCAAGAAATATTTCAGTTGCCTGGACACTGTGTATGGATTCTTGAGTTTGCCACTGACACCACGTATTTAATAGTGAGTGAGGTCTTGCATTAATTCCAGTACGCACTGTGGTCCAGCACACGCCGCTGGGACCTGAAATCAAACAGGGAAATAAGTCCCACACATCGAACCCCCCCCCGCCCCGCCCACCTCGCATCCTGTTTCACACTTCCCCAGAGTCTCCTCCCGGTCAGTCCCACATTCCCACACTCACACACAACACGCGTGTCAGATCTACGGAGGCCAGATCACTCTCGCGCCGACCTGAACACCACCCCCAGCTGCCTTCTCAGATCAGGTCTAACTTCCACTCCAAACCCAACAAGAATTCCACCTGAGACCCCGACAGGATTGAAGCATTACTGACTTCCAGTTTCTACCGGAGGTGGTCGTGCGGTGCTCCGCAACGGCAACTGGGATATGTAGGATGAGATGTCCCAGGAGGCTGAAAAAGGAGCCTCCGCAGAAGGCCAGTTGGTCGCCACTCTCTGTTCCCTAATTGGTGTCTGCAGATTCAGAATACAGTCCTCAGAAGCCTCTCAGCCTCGTGTCTGGATCCAGAAGAACAGGCAGACTACTTATCACCCGCTCACCTGTGATTATCAGTTTGGGAAGATAAGTGGACAGGCCCAAAATGGGAGACCAAGCTTTAAAGCCAAGGAAGCTGCAGTGGCGTCTGCAGTAGAAGACAGCTGTAGGCAAGGGGTGAGATTTAGATTTAGGGACACAGATAAAAAGACAGGAGAGAAACATTTGATTTTGTGATTTATGTACTTGGGATTTGAGTCTGTGTGACCGATTTCGTGCTTTAGTTATTGCTCCCTGACATAACCCACCTTCATCCCTGGTTTACCTTTCCCTGCAAGGCTGAATATTCCAGGACTGTTCAATACTCCACCCTGTTCAGGGCTTAATTTTCAGTGACAAGAGTGTTTGACACATAGGATCTGTGGGGCAGACAACCGAGACAGATCTACGTGTGACAACCAGGTATTCAGTATAATTAAAGCATACTCTTAAGAGGTTACTAGTCAGGCATGGTAGCACAGGGCTTTAATCCCAGCACTTGGGAGGCAGAAGCAGGTGGATCTCTGCGAGTTTGAGGTCAGCCTGGTCTACAGAGTGAGAAGTCACTACTACTATCCTCAAGGCAAATTTGTTTAAATTCTTTTTTATTGTTGTTTTTTCAGGACAGGGTTTCTCTGTAGCTTTGGAGCCTGTCTTAGAACTAGCTCTTGTAGACCCGGCTGGCCTCGAATTCACAGTGATCTGCCTGCCTCTGCCTCCCGGGTGCTTGGATTAAAGGCGTGTGCCATCACCACCCCAACTTTGTTTAAAGTCTTAAAAGCACGCCTGGTGTTGCTCATTTTCTTGTTAATAGGCAAAGATGCTGGATGAGGCAATTTGGGCCTCTATCGGCAGCTATTGGACTCTCTCTCTCTTGCTGCCTGGCTACTTTAGGCAATAGGACTGTCTACCAAAACAGCCAAATGGACTACCTTTATGCAAACACATTGGTCTTGAACACTGTGGCATGCCTTGAGTGTGCAACTATGACAGACGATTTCTCTGGCCCCTAAAGGTCCAGACACATCCAGGGCTGTTCCCAGCAGTCGTTATAAGGCTCGGTGAATTGTAGATCCCAGATTCTTAAAAACTGCGTAACTGAATGGAAATACTGAAAAGGCTACAAACAACAAAAGGCTCCTGGATGCACAACCAAACATTCGGAATTTGACACACAGTGAAACTGAGGTCTCTTTGGTGGCAGTCTCACGCTGCATTAAAGGCTCCACTGCAGCCTTTCTTCTGAACACGTGTACTTTGGTGGCAGTCCCACGCTGCATTAAAGGGCCACTGCAACCTTGCTTCTGAACACGTGTACTTTGGTGGCAGTCTCACGCTGCATTAAAGGGCCTCACTGCAGCCTTGCTGCTGAACATGTGTACTTTGCTCTGTGGATGCGGTCACACCATGCAGTGCCCGCAAACGCTGTCTGAACCAGCCTGACAGACTTAAGACTTGTATGTTAGGAACTGCAATGCCCTCACTACAGATACAAAGTATTCTGCTCATAAAGGAATAATATAAAGTAAAATAAAAGGAGACATTAAGTATCTTCCTCCTGACGTTCCTCAGCATGTATTAAATTAGTGTATCTTTGAATTGGAGTAGTGTATTTGGAATTTTTAAATTCCTGTTTTGAGTTGCTCCCTTGAGGATCCAGAGCTCTCTTCTGGCCTCTGTGGGTACGCAAACACATGTGGCACACACATACACACACAAAAAAAACAAAAACCCAAGTACTTGGGAGGCAGGGGCAGACAGATCTCTATGAATTCAAAGACAGCCTGGACTACATAGAAAGTTCCATAATGGTCAAAGACCAAAGACATAGAGACCCTGTCAAAAAAAATCCTTAAAAAAATTTATATTCTTGCCTGAATGTTTCCTGAAGTTGTCAACATATCCTCATGGGACTCGTTTTGGAAAGATAATTCATAAACATTTTAGTGGTTTTTCTTAATATATATTTTATTGAGTTATATGTCATTTAATAATGTCATCTCTTCATATCTTGGCTCTATAAGCTGCATTTTTAGAGCATCTGTTGCTTGCATTTGTAGTGCGCATGTGGCAGCACTTGTGTGAAGGTGTGACGGTCTTGAGGACAACTCTCACGAGGGAGTTTTCTCCCTCCACCACATGAGTTCCAAGAATCAAACTCAGGTCATCAGGATTGGCAACAGCTACCTTAACCTGCGAAGCCCAATATTCTTGGGCTTGTGTTTGAGTCTTTGGTCGGGGTTTACTATTGCCATGAGGTTAGAAACTTGTGTGCATTCTCCTCTATTTTCAACTGTAAATATTTATGGCTTAATGTGGCCATACAGTCTTCTGTGCAACTAATCAACTCTGCCACTGTTAAAAAACAAAATAAAAAAGAGCCAAAGATTGTTGATAAACCAATGACCATGGCTGTGGCTCAATAAAACTCTACTTTGGCTCTCTGAGCCAGATGGCCTTCATTACACCACAACTTCTCCTCCGTAGAGACAGAAGCACCACCAACACTATGTAAGTGAACATGTGGCTGCTTGCCAACACAGCTTCACCCAGACACTGTGAACCTGTGACTGC
>NW_004949145.1:958784-964483 GCF_000317375.1 Microtus ochrogaster
CACAGCTTCCCCCAGACACTGAAATCAAGTTTCTCACAGTCATCAGGCTGAAAACACTCCTCCGATGTTTAAAACCACTTTAAACACCTTTTCAGAAATTTAGATTACAGACCATAAAAACATTATCAGTGAGCCTTCGTAAGTCAGTTTGCTTCATTGAACGTTTACCAAGAATGCATTTGTAAACCAGTGACTTAAACACATCAAATCCTTCAGAGTTTTTCCACTCTTAAGTAATTTGTTGGTAGTTTTAACTCAACACATATAAAACCTTGCACTTTTCCAGCTGTTTTGGTTCATTTGTTCGGGTGGCCTACATACTTATGTTACCTATCCTTTTACTGTCATGGGTATTACAGCAGAGCTTTCTCACGAAAGTTCTATTACCCTACAGCCACCTAGTTCAGCAGTATGGGATCAACTGTTCCGTTTTTATTTAGAGATAGGGGCTCACTGAGTTGCCCCAGCTGGCCTTGAATTCATGAACACTAAGATTACAGATGACCCCACCATACCCGTGGCTTAGAAACAAGCTTTCAAGGAAAAGAAGCAAGCCTCATCAACAACTCAGAGGACTCCCTTCCTGTTCTGAAACCGGGTTTATACTGTACCATTTTTATCAGGGCTGACCACAATAAAATTTCCATTTTCAAAAATAAACTTTTAAAAGAGTCACGTTTATAATACTTGGTATGGGTCAGGCACTGTGCTAAGCACATCTTAAGCATTAACCAATGAATATAAGTTTTTGATGAGCAAATTAATTACATTGAGACTCCAAAAATAACTCAACCCGACTGAAACATGAAGAACTGTCTTGTAATAGACAGAGGGAACAAAGGGACAGGGAAATGATTGTTCAAAGCAGTGTAGTGGAAATGGCAATATTTTGAGATTATGAGGGTGAAAGTGAGGATGGATTCCAGACAAATTTGGGGAAGACATCCACCAGACTGGATGTGGAAGGCAAAGAAGGGTGAGCGGGTGACTCTCCAGAATGAATTCGCTGATGGTGAGCAAAATGTGCAGTCTGCCTGAAGGCCTTCCTGCCCTTCTTACGGTTATACATTCTCTCTCCAGTGTGGACTCTCTTATGTTGGTTAAGGTGTCCGATTTGGATGAAGGTTTTCCTACATTCCTTACATTCATACGGTTTCTTCCCAGAATGAATTCTCTGATGTACACTAAGGGACTGGCGATGGCTAAAAGCTTTGCCACATGCACTACACTCGTAAGGTTTCTCTCCAGTGTGACATCTACGATGACAGATAAGGGATGATTTGGTCTTGAAGGCCTTCCCACATTCCACACACTCATAAGGCCTCTGGCCGGTGTGAAGCCTCTGGTGCTGAGTGCAGGAAGAGTTATCACCAAAGGCCTTCCCACATTCCAGACACTTGTAGGGCTTCTCCCCGGTGTGCACCCTCTGATGCTGAATGAGGTGAGTCGTCTGGCTGAAGGCCTTGCCACACTCCTTACATTCATATGGTTTCTCTCCCGTGTGAGTTTTCTGGTGTTGTGCAAGGTGAGCCTTTTGCGTAAACGCTTTACTACACACCTCGCATTCATAAGGCTTTTCTCCCGTGTGAATTCGCTGATGGGTGGCAAGCTGTGAGCTGATGCTGAAGGATTTCCCACATTGCCCACACTCAAAGGGCTTTTCCCCCGTATGGATCCTCAAATGACTAGCAAGGTGTATATTCTGCCTAAAAGCTTTCCCACATTCCTTGCACTTAAAGGGCTTTTCTCCAGAATGCACCCTTTGGTGCTGAGTGAGCGATGCATGATGGCTGAAGGCTTTCCTGCAAATGTCACACTCATATGGTTTTTCTCCAGTATGAATCCTTTGGTGCACAGTGAGGGATGAGCCATATCGAAAGGACTTGTGACACACGTCACATTCGTACGGTTTCTCTCCAGTGTGAATTCTCCTATGTTGATTAAGCCCTATGTGGTCACTGAAGGCTTTACCACAGTCGATGCAATCAAAGGGTTTCTCCCCGGTGTGATAGTATCTCCAGTGACGAACAAGGGAGGTGTTCTGTATGAAAGCTTTTCCACACTCGACGCACTCGTACGGCTTCTTGCCTGTGTGGCACCTCTGGTGCCGTGTGAAAGACGAGCCATCGCTGAAAGCCTTCCCACACTCTTCGCATTTGTAGGGTTTCTCTCCAGTATGAATTCTCTGGTGCACTGTAAGGGATGAGCTCTGGGTGAAAGTTTTCTTACACTCATTACATTTGAAAAGCTTTTTTCCTGCATAGATTCCTGGTTCCTTTACGACCACTGAATTTTGGGGAAAACTTTTACCTGAATCACAATTATGACTTTTCTCTTCTGAAATGTTCAAATGAAACCATCTTCCAGATTTGATATACGCATGATCTCTCCCTTCTGAGAAGGCTTCGTTCCGAATAACTGTCTCTTGCTCAAACGGTATGTCTTGACCATTCCTTTCAAACACACACTCAGAATCCCAATCTTCTCTGAAGGTGGAACACTCAAGTTTAGTGCTGGAAGGTCTGTCTGTTAATCCTTCAGCATCCGAGTCTTGCTTTGGAAACAGATCCTGGGCCTCACATACAAACTGCTGACCTAAAATAGATCAAAAAAAATGTTCTCTCCTTTAATGTCCTTGTTTCTCTGCAATACCTGAGTCAAAAATGTCAGTTACTTCATGCAAGTTATCCACATCTTATCTTATATGAGATGTCTTATCTTCTCCATTAGAGGGATTCTTCAATAGTTCACACATGCACACACACAAAGGCATAGAGAGGCGTGTGCACACGCAAACACACACACACACAGGCATAGAGAGGCGTGTGCACACACAAACACACACACACAGGCATAGAGAGGCGTGTGAACACGCAAACACACACACACACACACACACACACACACAAGCTTTCCACTTCTCCAGTCATCTACTAATGCCCAGCTGATAGGCAAAAGAAACAAAAAGCCATTTAACCTTTAAAGATGCCCAAGAAACTGAAAGTCTGACAAGCAGCCAAGTGGGTGAGAATAAAAAAAAAAAAAAACTACAGGGAAATGTGATGTGGGAGTCCCCTCTGTATGCTGTGAGTGTGTTCTGTTGCCATTTGGTAATGAATAAAGGTGCTTTGGCCTACCAGCAGGGCAAAGCGCAGCAGGGCGGGAATTCCAAGCAGAGATAGAGGCAGAGTTAGGTGGAGTTAGGGAAATGCCATGTAGCCACCAAAGGAGAAAGATGTGAGCCGCCAGCCAGAACCTTGCTGTTAGGTCACAACCTTGTGGTGATGCACAGATTAATAGAGGTGAGTTAATTTAAGATATAAGAGTTAGCTAAGAATATGCATAAGCTAATAGGCCAAGCAGTGTTGTAATTAATAAAGCTTCTGTGTGATTATTTCGGGCCTGGGTGGCTGGGAAAAAAAACAAGCAGTCTCCACCAACAGAAATGAGCTGTTAAAAGAAGACACAAAGAAAGAAGTCATTCTGAAATCTAAGAGTATGATATTTCTCTTTAGACTTGTCAGACTTGACAGTTTCCAGTGTGTGGTGGTGAGGATTTGCATCCTATCCAGAGCAACAGTGACGTCACCATACCATCTCCACACTCGCCTGAGAACAAGCCTGGTGCCAGCTCTCTTTGCACCACAGAGGGCATCTTCTCTTGTCCCAGCAAAGAGACAAAATCTGCTTTGGAAACACAGTGTCCTAAAGGAGTAAATGAGACAGTATGTGCTCATAATCTTGTCACCCTGAAATTGAGTAAGCCATTTCCTGACTCTGACAGAAAAGAACTATTACTGCAGTGTAAACAGAGGCAGAGTTTTCCTGTCCCAAGAGCCTGGTCCCAAATAAACACACAAAAGCTTTTATTAATTACGGAATGCTCAGCCAATAGTTCAGGCTTATTACTAACCAGCTCTTACATTTAAAATAAACCCATTTGTTAACCTATGTATTGCCACGATAACCATGGCTCGTGGCTTTACCTGTCCTCTTAGATGCTCACTGGCTTCTCCCTCTTCCCACCCTTCTTCATCCCAGTCCTCAACATCCTGCTGTGCTATGGACCAATCAGCTTTATTATTAACCCATAAGAATAATACATATTCACAGCACATAGAAGGATTATCCCACAGCACTGCAGGAACAGTTAGAAAGAGTGTGTGTGTGTGTGTGTTTGAGAGAGAGAGAGAGAGAGAGAGAGAGAGAGAGAGAGAGAGAGAGAGAGAGAGAGAGATCTATACAGACAGCACTTCTCCAGTAGGGGACTGAGTTTGGTTCCCAGTATTCTATCAGGCAGTGTACAATCACCTCTAACTCCAGCTCCAGGGAGTCTAATGCCCTTTTCTGACCTCCATAAGCAGGTTCTCACACACACTTTAAAGTATATATTAAAGAAACAAAAAATGAAAAGCAAGGGCTCCTGAAGACAGATTCAGATCTGAAAGGGAGAAGGTCTTACCTAAGGACCCCAGGTCATCACAGTTCTCCCATGTCATATTCTTGCAGAAACTCTTCGGAGCTGATGCAAGCTGTGGAGAGCCGTCTCTAGCCGTATCTGTGATGGTCTTCAAGCCCTGAAAAGATACAAACACATTCATGAACCTGGGTGGCCAGAGTAGGGTGGAATGTGTCCACACACTGTAAACAGCACACTCTGGACCATACGTATCAGCTGAATTCTGAGCAATAGAGGTTTATTGTGAATTGACTTTGTGTGTGTGTGTGTGCGCACGCGCACTTGCATGTGCTCAAGTGCACAGTTGCGGTATTGAGAAATGAAGATGTCATAGAGTGAGGTCCTCTGAGAAAAACAGCTGCCATCGTCATCAATCAGCCACGCCTCCTAACAAGAGACCACCAAGAGTAGCCTGTTTGTTGATGACACTCTCTTAGAGAGGGTAAGAGTCACAGGACCCTCACCTGAGATCCCAGCCACTTTCTCCCAGACATCGGACTGCAGTTCTGCCCTAACTGTACAGGGCACCAGAAAGTACACACACGGGGGAGGCTTGTTGAAAGGAGATTCAATAAAACGGGGGGGGGGGGATTCTATCTATGACACTACGAAGAAGCCACTGTTCGTGACGGGTGAAGACTTTCCAGTGCGGCCACTTTGCAGTCACCCACTTTCTTTCCAGCACTTCCTGACCTAAGCTCTAGAAATGACCCCAATACATACATTAGTTCTGGATGAACTCTGGTGAAACTGTATTTGGTGTGCTGGCTAGTTTTATGTTAAGTTGATACAGAATAGAGAACTTCAGTTAAGGAAATCTGCCCACCAGACTGGCCTATAGGCAACCCTGCAGGGTATTTTCTTAGTGACCGATATGGGGAGGCCCTGCCCACTTTGAGTGGTGCCACCTCTGCACCCATGGTCCAAGATATCAAAGGACAGGCTGAAAAAGCCATGGGAAGAAAGCATCCTACATGGCCTCTGTATCACTTCCAGCTTAAGTTTCTGTCCTGACTTCCCTAGATGATGGGCCATAAGACATACTATGAAATAAACCCTTTCCTCCCCAAGCTCCTTTTGGTCATGGTGTTTTATCACAGCAATACAATCTGAGACATTTGGTCATCAGGACATTGTAAGAAGTGTAGTGGCAGTTCATTTGTATTTTAATAAAGCTTGCCTGGGAATCAGGAAAGTAAAACAGCCACACTGGTCAGCCCTACAGACCAGGCAACAGACA
>NW_004949145.1:964939-966844 GCF_000317375.1 Microtus ochrogaster
ACTGAGATCATGCTCAGAGTTCTCAGACACTTGCTCTACATCAAACTTCTGTCATCTGAAGAACACGTTTGTGACTCACCCCCTCCATCTATCTGTACACACACACACACACACACACACACACACAGGGTTTTACCATATGTTTTAATATAATATAACTCTTTTCTCAATCCATCCACAGGAAATAGTGTATGCAATGGGAATTTCTCCACTGCCCAAGGAATCATAAAAGGCTGCCTGAAGGTTACCCCTGCTTACTCTTGGTGTCTGGAACACAGTATCTTCACCCCAGTTTTCTCCTAACACAGAGCACTTGGGTCTGCGGGGCAGGGGCTGGTTTCTCCGTACTGCCTGGGATAACTTTTCTTCACTTAAGACCTCTGGAGGGAACTCCTTTGTCTCCTGCAAAGCCATTAAGTCTAAAAGGACATGAACAAAGCAAACAGCTCTTACTATGTGCTGCATGGTGGGGGGAGGGCACATATGTGATACACAGGTATACATGCAGGCAAAATACCCAGACACACAAAATCATTTTTTTAAAATAAAAAAATACAGGAGACAGAGCTAGAGAGACAGCTCAGCTGTTAAGTGCACTTGCTACTCTTCCAGAGGACCGGGGTTCAATTCCCAACACCTGAATGGTGGCTCACAACTATAACTCCAGTTCCAGGAGAGCTACTGTCCTCTTTGCAGGCACCAGTCATGCATGTGTACAGTACGCAGACATATGCACAGGCAAACAGCCACATACACAAAGTTATTAAAAAAAAAGACAGAGTGACAGAGGAAGACCTGTGACCTCTGGCCTACATATAAACACACATACACACAGGTGTGTTCACCTAAACAAGCATATGTGTACACACATAAACACATACATACATACATATATTTTAAAAAGATGAGTCCATAAGACTGAAAGGCAAAGGAGGGATGTAGAGAAAAGTAACTTGTCTGTAAGGGGATGTAGTTATGCTGGAGAGCAGAGAGGGAGCATGAAGATGGCAAAGCCCATGCTGACAAGGTGATGTGGGAAGGTCATTTGTCAATCTGTTGTTTCATTGGTTAATCAATAAAGAAAACTGCTTGGCTTGATAGGTCAGAAGATAGGTAGGTGGGGAAGACAGAACAGAATACTGGGAGGAAGAAGGCAGTGAGGTAAGACGCCTCAGACAGACGCGATGAAGCTCTGGCCCAAGATGGACGCAGGTCAGACATGCTGAATCTTTCCAGGTAAGACACCACCTCGTGGTGCTACACAGATTATTAAATATGGGTTAAGCAAGATATGAGAGTTAGCCAAGAAGAGGCTAGATATAATGGACCAGGCAGTGTTTAAATGAATACAGTTTATGTGTTGTTATTTCGGGTGTAAAGTTAGCTGTGCGGGGAGCCAGGCGGGACGAAAAGCAGGCCTGCCCGCAGCTCCTTCTACAATGAGGCCGCAGTGTCTGCTGGTGAGATTGTGAGTCTGCAGGAATGAGCTGGGCCAGCAGCAGCCCCACTGCCCCACGTCCTCATGCTCACCTGGGCAATGGCCTCTTGTCGTCTTTCTTTTCATCATCCAGGGATCTTTCCCTTGCTCCAACAAGGTAATCATATCTGGCTTCGAAGCACAAAGCCCTAGGTCCATAGAAAAACAGAAGAAAGAAAAACAGGATGTGGTCATGCTGGGGTCTGTCTCAACTTGGAATGACAGGACAGAAGAGGGTGCTACAGGGACTAGGGGAGGCGGGGGCAGGAGTGGGGATCCCCTTACCCACTGACACCAGGTTCCTGTAGTTGTCCAGCATCACCTTCCAATATAGACTCCTCTGCTCGGAGCTGAGCCATTCCCACTCCTCCTGGGAGAAAACAACAGCCACGTCCCCAAATGTGACCAAGCCCTGAAATGACAAAAAC
>NW_004949145.1:967169-967900 GCF_000317375.1 Microtus ochrogaster
GAGCACTGGTGAGCAGAGGACTTTCAGATGAACGACCTCCCACCCTGTGCTCAAGCCTCACCCCAGGCCTTCAGGATGGAGACGCACTTGCAGGCTATCTCAATCAGGGTTTCCATTGCTGTGGCGAAACACCATGACCAAAAGCAAGTCATGGAGGAAAGGGTTTATTTGGCTTGCACTTCCACAGTGTTGTTCATCACTGAAGGAAGTCGGGACAGGAAATCAAACTGGGCAGGAACGGGGCAGGCGCTGACGCAAAGGCCATGGTGGAGTGCCACTTACTGGCTTATTCCTCACAGCTTGCTCAATTTGTTTTCTTATAGAACCAGGACCACCAGCCAGGAGTGGCCCCACCCATACTGAACTGCGCCCTCCCCAGTATCATTAAGAAAGTGTCCTGTAGGCCTGTCTACGGCTCTATCTTATGACAACATTTATTGAGGTTCCCTCTTCTCAAGTTGACATGAAACCAGCCAGCAAAGGCATGCACTCACAGAAAATGTCAGAATTTTCTGACACTTCATACTGAAAGCCAAGCTGTCCTGAGGACTGCAGGTTCTTCAAACCTTTCTCAACCCTGTGATACATGTGTGGCTTGGAACAGCACAAGGACCAGGAAAGAAACCAGGAGAAGACCCTCAAAAGATCCAAACAATCGATCTCCCAGCTGGGGCCTAAGGGCTGCTATTGCCTATCATTTTCACTGGATGTTCAGAAACACTAAAACATGA
>NW_004949145.1:969341-972738 GCF_000317375.1 Microtus ochrogaster
ACACACACACACACACACACACACACGCACACACCTCTGGAGATCCTCCCTCAAAACAAGAGGGGGGGTGGGGGATGAATAAAGCAATCTTCTCAGCCTCCAATTTGAGTATCTCTCACTGTACCAAACCTAAGTCCTCATTCAACCAATCACAAACCGGAACAACACCTGAGCTCTTCCGCTGGGAGGCCTGTGTGCTAGAAAGCTAGTTCCCACAGGCCAGAGTCTGTGAATAGATCATCATAACTTTAGCCTGCTGCCAAACTCTGAAGGCATTTTAACACCATCATGGAAGGACAAGACAAAATGGTTGATAAGTGGTTGTGTGTGTGTGCACGCGCGTGTGTGTAGGCCAGGGGGCAATGCTGTGTATCTCTTCTTCAATCAAGTTCTACAAAAAAAAAAAACAAAAACAAAAACAAAAACAAAAAACAACAACAAAAAAACCGGGTAAACGGGTGTTGGAGTGAACTCAGGCCCTCATGCTTGCCCAGCAAACCCATCTCGCAGCCCCAGTGTCATTAACCCCTGCTAGGGAACTCCCCTGAGCTGGAGGCTGAAGGACCACGTGCAGTACATGTCACCTGAAAACACCGGGAGAGCTGAGAACGCTCTGGGAGCTTGAGCAAAACATGAGCTAGCATGGCTGCCTGAGCCAGTCAGCCTAAAACAAACGGCGCTCTACTTCCCGCCTACATCCTGCTACAGAGAGCAGAACTGACAGCTTTTCGACAGGCATTTTCATCTAGCTAGAAAGATCAACACTAGTCTCCTGAGTTGACCAGAAGCTAAATACCTCTAATTGTCAAAACTCAGCAGGATTCGCCAGTAGAAAGCTTCGAGGAGACTAATATCCAAACATTTCAATACAAACACAGTATTTCAAATAGTGTTCAAAGACAGAATTAGTAGACAGCAGCTAACACAAAGACACAGGTCTAAGTCCTGATAATAAGTGAATGTTGAGTGCTCAGTCCAAAACAAAACCTCTCGATCCAAAGGCTACACCCCAAAGGCTCTGGAAGAAGGGGTGGGAAGAATGTAACAGCTGGAAGACGGGGAGGAGTGCTAATGACATGAAACACTGTACAATGTGAATATGTATTACTCTCATTGGCTAATGATAAAGAGCTGACTTGTCGATAGCTAGGCAGGATTTCTCAGGGCACTGAAATGTTGGGAAGAAGAAAGGAAGAGTCTCAGGAGCTGTGAGGAGATGTAGAGACAAGCAAGATAAATGTGCCATACTAAAAGAGGTACTGCCATGAGGCGGAGCATAGACAAGAAATATGTGTTGATTTAAAATGTAAAAGCTAGCTAGTAACAAGCCTGAGCTATCAGGCAAGCACTCATAATTAAGAGTAAGTCTGTGTGGTTATTTGGGAACTGGAGGGTGGGACAGAAGAGTCACCTACAATGCTACTTCCTGGATATGACAATGCTGCTCCACTCAGGAACTGCTCAGCTGTGGTCACCTGCACAAGATCAAACCAACAAGGGCAGGCAGCACCCCAGCAGCTGGCACTGATTCAATGCATAACTCACAGAAAAAGGAAATGATGTAAAGAGGGGGATTACGGATGAGGGGGCGGGAGGAAGGATTCATGGTGCCTACGGTCAAGATACACTGTTAACACACACAAAACTGACAAAGAGTAAGTAAAAGGTACCCTCTGCTAAAAAGGGAAAGGTGGCAAAGCAGATGAGGGTTCTCAGACCTTGCTGACTGCTGGTCCAGGAACATTTACATTCTCAGACAACCTCCCACAGGCTTTTACAGGGTCCAGTCCCAGAGCTCCAACTTCTAGATTCTGGATACTCAGTCTTGTACTCATTTTCCCCCAGATTTTCAAATACTTTTCATATATGCTTTACTAAACAAACCAAGTCATCTTTCTCTAAATTTTTTTAATCTGTATGTTTTTAGAAATTTTTGAATTCAAGGAAATGATGCATATTTTTCGGAATATGAAACCACACTGTGTATACAACAGTGCAGCTTACGTTAGTGGCACCACAACGTAAACTTTTATAGGTTTTTTTGGTTTCTCCGTGTAGCCCTGGCTGAAACCCACCTGCCTCTGCCTTCAGGGTGCTGGGACTAAAAGAAGCACACCACATCGACTTTAGTTTTTAAACAGAAATAAAAGAGGGAAAATCTTCAGATTACAAAACTCCTTCCCGAAAACAATTTTTAAAAAATCACTTTTTCTAAGTGTCCCAAAGTAACAAACATGTTGTGTCTAGCCATGACTGATTCCGACTACACTCAGGTCTACTTCCCCCAGCATCTGTTACTACCTTGTCACCATCAAGAAGACTGGAATTTGGTGACTCCCAAAGGAAAGAAAAGCAGTAAGATGTTTTCTTAAAACTGGAAATAACTGGTTTTGACTTTCCTTTTCCTTTTTGAAACAAAATCTTGCCCTGGTGACTTGGCTTATCTCAAACTCCTGGGCTCAAAATGCTACTGGGACTACATACAGCATCATACTGAGTACCTGAAATAACAGAGCAGCCACACCCCGGCTCCCTCCATCCCCCCTTTCTATTCTTTCTCTTCTACCTCTCACCTCTCTCTCTCCCTCTCTCCCATGTGTGAAGGGTATGATCATGAACGAGAAAGCAAATTTCCAGGAAGAAAGAGAATGAAAGTGAAGGGCAGATGTCAGAGATAAGGAGGAGCCACTTCTCAGACTTCTTCTTAATCACTTTAGGGACGGGTCTGTCCTCAAGGACACCTTGGAAAGTTTTGAGAAGACAGCTGACGTGGCAAGGGCTGACATGCAGAGAACTCTTCAGAAGAGAAAGGAGTAGAAGCAAAGGTCATAGAAGCACAGAGGCAGGAGACCTAGAGTGAGATAAGGATGAAGGGCTGGTGTTGTGGTGACACCTTTAATCCCAGGATTCAGGAGGCAGTGACAAGCAGATCTCCACGAGTTCAAGGTTGTCTACACAGCAAGCTACTGGTTAGCCAAGGATACATAGTGAGACCCTGTCTCAAAATCAAAGGAAAAGAGAAAGGGGTCCCAGACCCAACGTAGGAAAACTGGACTCTTGCATGTTTCCTTGACTTTCTGTCAACCGGTTGTGAGTTCCTAGAGATCAAGAAAAGCTTTAAATCTAAAATTATCCCTAAAAAAGTGATTATATTTATTTGTATGTGGGTGTACACAAGCATGCATGTGAATGCCAGAAGACAGCTTCCAGGAATCAGTTTTCTCCTTCCTCCCTGAGATCAAACTCAGGTTGTCCAGAGTGGCAGCAAGTAGCTTTACTCACTGAGCCATTTCACCAGCTCAGTGAAAAATTCGTGTGTGTGTGTGTGTGTGTGTGTGTGTGTGTGTGTGTGTGTGTGAGAGAGAGAGAGAGAGAGAGAGAGAGAGAGAGAGAGAGA
>NW_004949145.1:972838-977508 GCF_000317375.1 Microtus ochrogaster
GAGAGAGAGAGAGAGAGAGAGAGAGAGAGAGAGAGAGAGACAGAGAGACAGAGAGACAGAGAGACCGAGACCAGCATGCTCAGCAGCTCCTTTTACTGCTCTGAGACAGTTTCTCACTAAATTAGAAGAAGTTTACCTTTTGGCTAGGCTGATGGGCCAGAGAGCTCTAGAATGTATGTGCCTCTGCCTGGAAACGCTGAGGTCTACAGGAACACACTTGCCTTCTTACATAGGTACTAGGGATTCAGACTCAGGTCCTCATACTTACAGAGCAAGTGTTCTTCCCACTGAGCCCTTGCCTCAAACCCTAAAGGGAACTTAGCCATAATATATTTCTTCTACATTGAGGACATCAAAGAAAACAGGTAGAAAGATTGCTGCATTCCTGAACATAAGAACCCTTCTGAGGCAGGGCTTGGTGGTGCACACCTTTAATCCCTCTACTCAGGAGGCAGAGGCAGGAGGACCTCTGTGAGTTCACAGCCAGGCTGGTCTACAGAGACACTCAGGGCTGTGTAGATAATCCTTGTCCAAAAAAAGAAAAGTCCTTCTGAGACAAGTGGAACAAAGAAAAGGGATACATCATTTTTTTCAACTAAAAAAGAACTGTTGAGATGAAAAGGAAGGCAGAGGAAGAGCCCTGATCACTCTGAAGCTATCCCTGTAGCCCATCACTCACCAGAATATGAGGAAACAGCGCCCAGAACAGGTCTCTTAAACTGAAAACTTTTCAGAGAAAATAAACATCATTAAGTGGTGAAAAAGCAAGACTATTTCAGGAAGCAGAGAGAAAACGTGACTCACCTGAGACTGGGCTTTAAGTTTAGTCCCCGTAGGGGTAGCTTCCTGTTTGCGGTTACTCTCCTGGAGGAAGTTGGTATCTCTGGAAAGCAGAGCTGGGGAAAGGAAGGGCTAGATACCAAGTCTACACAAGACTACACCCTACACAAGCAGGGTAGAACCGTTTTGAAAAGAAGAGATGAGATCCCGCTATTTCCCTGTGCTGGAGTAGGCAAAAGGTGGAATGGGGAGTGGGGCTGTCTCTTTTTTGAAAGTTTATGTGTTTGTGTTGCTTGCGTGTATATAAGTGCACCATGTGTGTGCCTTGTACCCATGAAGTTCAGAAGAAGGAATTATAACCCCTGCCACTGGAGTTAGGGATGGTTGTGAGCCATCTCTCCAGCCACCCAGGGAGTTTTCTCTCTTGAAACATGGGCATGGAGACAAGTCTAAACTAAGGTGACCTGACGTCGTCAACGTCCCCGCTACACTTCTGCTTGACTGCTCTGGCTCAAAGTTGCGCTTTCAAGGGTTGATTCCCGTTTAACTTCGCACTCAGTCCAGAGACACCATCTCCAGCACCAAGGACTCAAACCTCTGGACCTTACCCTCCCTTCACACCCAGAATAGACTCATCTCTGTCCACTCAGGCTGGACACAAGTCACTCACCTCTGTGCGTAGGCCCCGAGGTCACTGCTCCGTGCCCGCCCTGGAAGGCCAGGCCATTCCTGGAGCGCGGCCTGCCCCGGGCGGGGCGCCCACGAGCGACTGAAGTCCCCACCACAGGACCTCCACCAGCCCTGGGCTTTGTGAAGAGGGCGCCGCACCCCAGGGGGGCCCGGGGCTCGCACGGCCCCGCACTCGCCTCCCCACGCATGTCACACGAGGGTCGCCCGCTCTCCTGGCCAGGCCGCAGATGCCCTCCAAGGCCGCGCCTCACGGCCACACCCCCGGCCACACCCGCACCCTCCAGTCCACCCCCGCCACGCCCCGACCAGCCACGCCCTCTCCCTGCCTAACCCGGCCCCGAAGGTTCCGACCCTCAGGCAGTTCAGCCCGAACGAGCCGGAAGTGGACTTTGCTTGCGCACAAGGCCCGCTGGGAAGTGTAGTCCGCAGCAGGAAAAAAAAAATCAGTGGCGCCGAGCGGGACTCAGCCTGCCGGGCTCCAGCCCTGTGAGGGGAGACCACTACTGTGAACTACGGTACCCTGCCGGAAACACGGGTCGCACGAGATACCAAATAGCTCCCCAGAGGTTTCTGGGAGTTGAGGTGGCAGTAGGAGTGTACGTGCGCCGCGGCAGGGGCAGGGCGACCGGCGGGTCGTTTGAAGTTGATTTGACTGAGGGGAGTTGGGGGGATGTTGTAAATTGGGCTGGGGTAATATGTGGGCCTTGACAAATCATGCACAGTGGTTCTGGTTGGAGGTTGCTAGTCGTCTTGGGATTTAGTTGCTGCGACCACCTCAACGCTAATACATGGTGTTCAAAAGGCCCCGCTACATGTACTACCAGGTTCTAGGTCTGCTATCTTCCCCAGATTTTCTTCTGGGATGCTCCTTTAAAATGCTTATTCTTTGTCAATTTCAGATCTGTATAGACACCGTATCTTGGTCATATCCAACTCATTTGCTCTCCCAACCACCCCCATCAGACACCCCCAATACTTCCACGTTCATGGTTTTTTGTTGTTGTTTTGTTTTGTTTTTTAATATAACCAACTGAATCCAGTTGGTGCTTCGTGATCATGGGTCATGCCTTGACCATCCACTTGAGCACGGGCAATCTATGGGGTGGGATGGGAAGGCACATCACCAAAGAAAAATGGCTCCCTTTCTTTATCCCAGCTGCCTTCCTTTGCCAATAGTTTCTCAGTTAAGTGTGGCGGGGTAAGTAAGCCCTTCTATCCATGGTGGAATACTCATTGGCCCAGTCTTAGGCAAGAGTCACAGTTTCTGTGAACTCATGAGCAGCACAGTCCAGAAGCATTCCACAGCGCTCCCCACCATTTTCAGACTCTTACATCTTTCTGCTCCCTCCTTGTACGATGTCCCTGACCTTGAGAAGGCTTTTTTCCCCGCCGCGGCGGCAGTTTGTTTTTGACATTCATTTATCATCAAGAGCGCCGCCTCGTGTCAGAGCTCCAGTTACCTCTTCTCACTACTTTTTTCTTCATGCTTTTGAGACAGGGTCTCACCATGTAGCCCTGCCTGATGTAAAACTCTCAGTGTAGAGCATGATGGCCTCAAACAAACAGAGAGCTGTCTGCCTCTGACTCCCAAACGCTGGGATTAAAGGCGTGTGCCACAACACCCAGCCTCTTGTCACCACCCTTTAAATTCCCCTTCACACACACTGGCTGTTGTGTTCCTCCTGTTCATGTCCACATGTAGAAACAGGGACTATGCTCTGGAACTGAGGGCTTGTTGCTCACAATGACCTCACTGGAAAGAGCACATGTGGCATTGCTATTAGTGCAGCCACCATCAGTCCCGTCTCCTGACTCTAGATTGGCCTCCTTTTCAAGGACTCATGATCTCAATAACTAAGATTCCTGATTAGAGCAATCAAGGAAGCCTTTGAGATGCCTGCACAGCACAGGTAAGGTCAATACAATTCAGTGTCACAGAAAAGGCTGTTCCAGAGTCAGAAAGACCAACAGCTGAATAACTGACAAACTCTGTTACTTGTCTCTTCAGTGTCTGTTGTCATACTCCTATGCTTACAGAATACATATTGACTCTGAATAAGTAAATAAGGAATTATAGCATAATGTGTTCTGTTTCCAGACAAACGGACTGACAGCACAAATTATGATACCATATTTGTCCTGGTTAGGTATCAAACAAACAAATGTACAAAACTAATATAAAGGGATTTACAAACCTCCTAAATATTTGAGAATTAGCACTATCCTAAATATTGAATCAAATCAAAGAGTACATTTTTAGGAAAATAATTTGAAAGAAAAAAATGAATCAGGGCTGGAGAGGTAGCTCAGTGGTTAAGTGTGAAAAAGACCTGAGTTCAGCTGAGAGCTTTACAATCACCTGTAACTCCAGCGCCAGGGTATTCCACACCCTTTACTGGCCTCTGAGGGCATCTCTACACATGTGCATATACCCACACAGAGACACACATAATTAAAAATAAATCTTTCAGAATAACAAAGCCAGATGATACATATAAAAGTGTCATATAATCTCCTCTAACTTGAATCAAATAGCCAAGTAGATTTTTCTTCATTTTGAAAATCAAATTTAGAACCAAATGAAAATACAAATACATGTCCAGACTTGAGGCTGGCAACTAAAGGTTTTTTTTTTTTTTCAGAAAAAAAATAGTTAATGTAGATATCAGAAAAAATGGAAGCTCAGAACTAAGCTTCCAACTTAAAAATAAAAACTGGATTTAAAAAAATATCAAAGTAAACCAAGGGCTGGGAAGAGGAAGCGACAGGCAGACATACATACACACACGTACACACAGAGAGACACAGAGACAGTGACAGAGACAGAGAATCAGCTAAATTCCAAACAGAATGTTAAGAAAAATCAATGAAACAAAATGCTTTTAAAAAAACAGTGCATAAATAGACAAATAGACAGATGGATAGATGGACAGATGAACAGACAGATAGATACAAACTGCCCAAGAAACAAACCAAAGAGAAAAAGGGCAGATGTAGGGGCACATGTCTTTAATAACACTCAGAAGGTAGAAGCAGGCAGATCTCCTGTCAAACTGGGCTCCCTGTTCCCACCACCTCTTTAAATGGACTGCTGCAGATGGCCTGGGAACACATGCCACAACAATCACATGACCTGGCCTCCCAGGATTCATGTCCGCTTGTTTCAACTCAACAAAAGAAAACTGGGCCAGGCAGTGGGG
>NW_004949145.1:977798-987826 GCF_000317375.1 Microtus ochrogaster
CCAATAACGCTATTGGCTCACAGATGCCCCTCATGTTCCTTTACTTCTGTGTGTGGCTCTGTTCTGTGCTGATATGTCTCCTAATCATTGGAGAAATGGTCTCCATCCAAATTTAATGTCAAGTTGCTAAGCATCTCATATGCAATAAATAGACATTTCACAATGGGTTTTAGAAGAGTTATATAAATAACATTTATATTTTTAAAAGAGTCTCTGATTGTAAAATGAATAATAAACACGAAGAAAACAATACCAATCACAGACATTTGGAAAAGTCCAAGTAAAACAATTGTATTTTGGAGTATGGTAACAGGAACAAAAATAAATGGACACACTTAGCAGGTGTATACACAGGACTTGGTGACACTGAGGAATGTCTGAGATGCCTCTGCATGGAGAACTCGCCAATGATGGACATTTTAAGAACCCTGCCAGAGGACTTCTCCACGGTCCTTGCATTCCTAAGAGCTCTCTTACCTGTGTGAATTCTTCCCTGTAGAATAAACAATCTGGTTGAAAGTTAAACTCTCTGATGAATGGTAAAGATTTATCACTGGCTAAAGTGTTTTCCAGAGGAGGATACAGTTTTAAGGTTTCTTTCCAGTATGACATCTTTGGTGACAATTAAGGGATGACCTGGTTCTGAATGCCTTTCCACACCTATCACATACATAGGGCCTCTGACCTGTGTGAAGTCTCTGATGCTGAGCGCGGGACGAGCCATCCCCAAAGGCCTTTCCACATTCGCTACACTTGTAAGGCTTCTCTCCAGTATGAACTCTCTTATGTCTTATAAGGTAGGCAGTATGAGTGAAGGTTTTCCCACAGTCTTTACATTCATAAGGCTTCTCTCCTGTATGGATTTTCTGATGTCTGGCAAGATAGGTACTTCTTTTGAAAAACTTGCCGCACTGCTTACATTCAAAAGGTTTTTCTCCTGTGTGATTTCTCTGATGAGTGGTCAGCTGTGAACTTTCTCGAAAAGCTTTCCCGCACTCCTTACATTCGTAGGGTTTTTCTCCAGTATGAATTCTTGAATGAACAACAAGATGTATACTCTGCCGAAAAGCTTTCCCACACTCCTTACACATATAAGGTTTCTCTCCAGAATGTACTCTTTGATGGCCAGTGAGTGACATGCTGTGGCTGAAGGCTTTCCCACAAACATCACATTTGTAAGGTTTCTCACCGGTGTGGATTCTGTGGTGGACAGTCAGGGAAGACCCACTGCGGAAGGCCTTCCCACACACGGTACATTTGTAAGGTTTCTCTCCAGTGTGAATTCTCCTGTGCAAAGTCAGTCCGACGTGAACACTGAAGACTTTCCCGCAATCAGTGCAGTCAAACGGCTTCTCTCCAGTGTGATAATGCCTGAAGTGACGAGTAAGGGACATGCTATACCTGAAGGCTTGGCCACACTCAACACACTGGAAGGGCCGCTTGTCGTTGTGACACCTCTGATGTTGAGCAAAGGTAGAACTATCCCTGAAGGCCTTCCCACATTCCTTACACTTGTAGGGCTTCTCCCCGGTGTGGATCCTCTGATGCTGAGCCAGGTGTGCAGGCTGCCTGAAGGATTTTGTACATTCCTTACACTTATATGGTTTTTCTCCGGTGTGAATTCTCTGATGCACAATGAGGTATGAATTCTGGCTAAAGGCTTTCTTACACTCCTTGCACTCAAAGAGTTTCTCGTGCGTGTGTGTTGTGTGATGCTGGGCCAGGTGGTGGCTCTGCTTGAAGGCTTTCCCACACACTGTGCACTTATATGGTTTTTCACCCGTGTGAATTCTCTGATGAACAGTGACGGATGAGCTATGGGTGAAGGTTTTCTCACAGTCGTTACATTTAAAAATGTTCTTCCCTGCCCAGATTTTCTTGTATTTTCGTACCTTGGGATTTTTGGAGAGGCTTTTCTTATTTGACTTGTGACTATACATATTCTCTTCTGCATTGTCCAGATGGAGAGATTTTGAAGGGTTGGAGTATTTGTAGCTTATTCCTTTAGTGTCAGTGTCTTCATGCGTGACTGTTTCTTTCATGTTAAATAATATTTCTTGATTCGTCATTCGTCTATTGGAAAGGTCTTTACATTTCCACTTTTCTCCAGAAGAGGGACACTCAAGACCAAAACTTGAAATTTTCTCCATTGATAAATTATCAAACACAAATTGCTTGAGAGATAATTTTTGTGTCTTGTATACAGAGTCTCCATCTGAAAAAAAAATGTGTTCTCTATCATGTGCTATTAGCAAAATATATCTAAAGTGAAGTAATTCAAAACTATTCAGTAAATTCCATACAATCATAGATGTGCAAGCTGTCCCTAAGGATAAGAGTTTTGTCATAATTAATCTTGACTATCAACTCTACTGGATGAAAACTGCACAGGAGACTAGTAAAGTATGCCCCTGGGTATATATGTGAGGTTCTTTCCAAAGCTGATCACTAGGGAGGGAATGCCTTCCCTGCAGCTAAGTGTCGCTAGCCAAAACACTGGAAGACTGTAATAAAAAAAAAAAACTCAGGAGGAAATTCATAGCATGGGCACGCTTCTATTTGCTTTCTGGCTGCCATAGTGACCAGCTTTCCTCCACCAGGCCCTTCCTCCATGCTTCTGCACTCCCACCAGCCCCAAAGCCATGGAGCCAGCTGATCATAGATAGAAACCATGGCCCAAACCAAATCCTTCCTCTCTTAAGCTGATTACAGCAGGTACTTTGTCAGAGTAATAGAAACAAATCTGGCAGCAGGGAAGAGATAGAAAAGAACGACAAAACAGGAAATGACCAGGAAAACTAAGGATGAGGTGAGGAACTAGGAGAGGCAGTCTACAATGATAATGGTACCCGGCCCAGACTATGTCTCCTACCTTTAAAAATATTTCTTGACTTATTCAGTATCTATGGATGTTTGTCTGCATGTGTGCCTATGTACCATGTGCATGCCCGGTGCCTACAGAGGTCAGAAGAGGGCGTCAGATCCTCTGGAACTAGAGTTACAGACAGGTGAGCTGCCATGTGGGTGCTGGGAATGGAACTCAGGTCTTAACCACTGCACCATCGTTCCAGCCCCATGTCTCCTACTTTTAATTGATTAGTATATGTAGTTAATTTTTGTATAACTACCAATATAGTTAATTACTATTGCTTCTCAGAACTCTCTAGAGATTTCCAGAAACCACACACCATGTTTTATGACTTCCCCCTAGGATTTAAAGGCAACTGCATGATCATAATTTCATAATCAGAAAATAGTGCTCCGTTATATGCTTGTGTTTCAATGTACCAAACTCTTTATATCTCATATAACTCAGTAAGGAATTTCTTCATTTGTTTTACTTTCAACAACTTAGCAGAAGTGTGACTTTTTAGGCCAGTTAATATAGGGCTTTGTTAATATAGGTGATGGTTAGGGAAAGGTGTCTCAGTGAGGGACTGTCAGATAAGATTGGCTTGTGAGCATGTTGGGCGATTATCTTGCTTGTCTGAACTGATGTGGAGATCCAAACTGAACGGATATGAGTAGAGAAAGCTGGCTGAGTAACAGGCATGCACTGTTCACTCTCTCTGCTGTGACGGGCTGTTCATGATCGTGCCACTGTGAATTCCCACACGGATGGGCTACAGTGTGGACTTGCACGCTAAAACAAACCCTGTCCCTAGGGCCTGCTCTGTCAGGGAGCTTCATCACAGCACCGGAAAGGAACTAGGACAGTCTCCTTTGTACAAAACAACTTACTACAGAGACAAGAGGGAAGGAGAAGGAAAACCAGTTTGCAGCCAGAACCCTACGGCTTGGGAAGGATTTCTGGGAAGCCCAGTGAGGAGGGAAGGACTTCTGAAGATGGCCGAGCCATTGCCTGGACAGGTTTTCCATCTGCATCACTCATTCTCACCTTGCAATGTACTTCTTGTCCCCTCCCCCTCCGCCTCCCAAGGCTCCTTCCCATGCTCCAGCAATGAGATCAGTTGTGGCTTGGAAATGCAAGCTCCTGCATTAAAAACAAGAGACATAAAAACAGCCATGTTTTGAGTTGTCCTGGCACATACGTCAGTTCCTTAGGTCTGACGGAACTATGAAATAAAAGGATGAAACACATTTGAAGGGCAAACTACATAAAACTCTGGAATAGTTGAGTGGCAACTGTCAACAGTCAACCCTACAGATATTAAACTAGTCCTTATGGGGGTGGGGGACATGACCATCGCAGTAAAAAATGAGATACTTTTTAAACGGCCTGCCAGGGGATGGGGTATAAGATGGCTCAGTGCTTGGGCTGCATGCTGCTCCTGGAGAGGAACAGGGAGCTCAGCTCCCACACCGGGAGCTCAGCGCTACTTACAACCCCACCTCCAGGAGCTGAGCGCTCACAGCCTCTCCTGTCGGCAACCACACTCACATGTCCACACCCTCACGCATGCATGTACGTATTTTAAATACAAATGAAATCTCTTTTAAAGTTAAAATAAATGAAATTTTTTTTTAATTTTTATGTGCATTGCTGTTTTGCCTACATGTATGTCTGTATGAGGGTGCTGGATCCCCTGAAACTGCAGTTACAGACAGTCGTAAGCTGCCATGTGAGTGTTGGGAATTGAATGCAAGTCCTCTGGAAGAGTAGCCAGTGCTCTTAACCTCTGAGCCATCTCTCCAGCCCCTTAATAAAAATTTAAAGGCCTGCTAGAGACAGACTGGAGTTTGAGTCAAGTGAATTACCTGTTCCCAGGCAATGGTAGAGCACACCTTTAATCCCGGCACTCAGGAAGCAGAGGCAGGAGGATCTCTGTGAGTTCAACACCAGCCTGGTCTACAGAGTGAGTTCCAGGACAGCCAAGGCTGTTATACAGAGAAACCTTGTCTCAAAAAGAGCAAATTAAAAAAATGAACTACCTGTCTAAAACAGAGCCGAGCATAGTGACTCTATCTCAGAACAAACATTTTCAGAGGACAGCGACAGAATCCTGAGCCTATGCAGATTCCATTTGTACTATCCATGATAAACCCCAGAATCACTGGAATATGAGAATGAGAAATGTTAACCATGGCCAGAAAAGCAAAATGTAACCAATCTGCAATGTCACATTTTAAAACTCTGTGCAATCTACTCCACTCACGGATGCAAAATAATAAACAAACACGCAGCTGTGGCTGCCTACAGCAGACACTGTCCTTTGTACCGAGCTTTGTTTCAGCCACCAAGCAGCTCCCAAATCACAACAGGGAAACTTATTAGTTACGAATGCTCAGTCTTATCTTAGCTCTGATTCTCATCTGTTTCTATCTACGCTTTGCCTCGGTCTTTTTACCTTCCATTCCTGCTAAATTACTTTCACTGCTTCTCCTGTCTGTCCGGTGGATGCCTGGCTTCTAGCACTGGGCGTGTCCTCTCCTTCTCCCTCGTTCTCTTCTCCTTCTTCCTCTCTCTTCTGCCTAGATCTCTCCTCATACTTATTCCCTCTGTCCACCAGCCCCACCTATCCTTTTCCGTCTAGCTATTGGCTGTTCAGCTTTTTATTACACCAATCAGGTTCCTTAGGCAGGCAAGGTGAAACAAATGCAACATATTAAACAAATACAGCATAAACAAATGTAACACACTTTCACATAGTTAAAGTCTTATTCTGCAACACAAACAGATGCAACACATCTTTACATAGTTAAATATTCCACAATAGTGCTTTGGTGATGTGGCTGCTGCTGACCATGCCTTGCTTGATGACCCCAAACCTATTCACATATGGTCAGCACTAACTGTACTCTGGGGTAATTGATTAATAGTAATAATAAAAAAGAAATAGAATATGAAGTAAGAAGGAAGCCAGGTTGGTATATCTCAGTAGGAGTTAAGAGAAGGTGTTGAGGAATTAATAAGGATAAAACTATATACTGTACAAATATAAAAGTTTCAAAGAAGGAAAATATTTTTATAAAAATAAAAAACTAAGACAAACAGGCTGAGACGATGGCTCGGTGGGTAAGGCACTTGCTGTGCAAGCACAAGGATCTGAATCTGAATTCCCAGGACCCATGGAGAGCTAATACAGTAGCACATGCATAATTCCCTCATTCCTACATCAAGATGCAGGAGCTAATACAGTAGTACATGCTTAATCCCCACCTTCCCACAGCAGGATGTGAGGTGGAGGCAGGAGGATGCCCAGAAGCTGCTGACAAGCCTGTCATGGCTGCAGATGAACACCAAAAGCTGGAAGGTGATGAATGACATCCGAAAGTTGTCCTCCGACCATCACACACACAGTGGCATGCACACATTGCACACGTGCACGTACACATATGCACACATACATCACACATACACACACCCCAAAACTATTTTTAAAATTGATAAAAAGGGGGTGTGAAGGTACACACTTTTAATCCCAACACTTGGGAGGCAGATTTCTGTTTGAGGCCAGCCTGGTCTACATAGTGAATTCCAGGCCAGTGAGACCCAGTCTCAAAAGAGAAAAAAAGGAAAGAAAAAGAATTCTCAGTAGAAAAATAGAAACTACAATAGAACCAGATGGAATCTAAGCAATGGCTCAGTGGTTAAGAGCATAAACTGTTCTCCTAAAGGCCCTAGTTCAGTTCCCAGGACCATGTGGAACCAGGCCACATTCTTCTCCAGCCCTGTCACCACCTACTGGTGAGAACAGCAGAACTATAACAGAAAGGTGACATAAAGCAGAGGTATCTGTTACAGTTCCCACCAAATCTGGGTTTCTAATTACCTAAAGATATAACCACAAGTATCTGATAATACGTCAAATTCACAGACTGCGTCTGAAACTCTCAAGTACCCCGACACAATAACAGCATTAGTCACAGAAATGTGAAAGGCGCTTCAAGCGGGCTCTGGATGTTTCCAGATTATCCGCAGGGAGGGCGCTTACCCACTGAGACCAAGTTCCAGTAGTTCTCCAGCACCACAGTCCTGTACAGACTCCTCTGAGCAGGACTCAGCCGCTCCCATTCCTCCTGGGAGAAGTCTATGGCCACATCTGTGAAGGTCACTGAGTCCTGAAACGGCACAAATGCATTTACAAAGTTTTGTAACATTTTTTATTCTGTTTTGGGGTAGAGACAGTTACTAAATAAAAGAAGACACAAATGACTACATCTTGTATCATTCCGCTTATATGAAATGCCCGGGAAATCCGAATATGTAGATAGGAAACAGCAGCGGTTGGCTGGGATTGGGAGTAGGTCAGAGACTAACTGTAGGTGAGCTGCTTGAGAAGGGAAGATGCTTGTGTCCAGGGGCTCAAGGTCAGCTTGGGCCACAAAATGGGCCACCTCTTCTCATCTCAAAACAGAAAGAAAAAAAGAAAAGAATAACATGACTCATGATGGGTGAGAGGGTATTTAAAACCAAACCAAAACAAAACAAAACAAAAAACTCCTTTTCTACTGCACTCTCAAAACTTCCATGATCTCTGATGATCAAAAACATTTAGAAATCCGCCTGCCTGCAACCCAGCTCTGCAGTGGGCAGCAGGTGACAGGTGACAGTCCTCTAATCTAGTCCAGTCATCACACACTCTCCTGGACAGTGCCAGATGCCACAGATTTCCTCAAATTCAGATTCCAATTGCAAACTCCATATTATTATTTTAGGGACAGAGAGGGACAGAAATCCATGTAGAGAGCCTTTGCATGTCCATCTAACCTGGAATCCAATTCAATAGTACTGAGATACCTGTTTCATGTAAAAGAAGACAAGCCTTTTGACAAGAGCCGAAACCAGTTAAAAAATGTACATGCAAGGCATGGTGGTCCACACTTATAATCCTTCTTCTCAGGAGCATGAGGCAGGAGGATTGCCAAGCTGGGATCCATAGTTATATTCTGTCTCCCATCCAAGAACTAATCGGGCACAACCCTCCTTAACTCTCAAGAACCAGTGATAACAGGCACATTCAAGGTGCTGCCATGAACTAGTAAGATTCGATATCATAAAGAAGTGTATATAAGGCAGGGAGAGAAAGAATTTCAGAGTGGGCTCTAGGCCTTATCACATCTCTTCTTCGCCTACTAGGCAGCTAAAGTTAAGAATGACGTCCTGTAGGAGAAGGGGTAACCAGGCCCAGGGACAGACTATTAACAGAATTTCCAAAGTAGCGACTCTTAGTTCTCATGGAGAACAGACATAAACTAACCTGTAACATGGCTTTCATTAGTTCAACGGTCATTTCTTGCCTTCTCCTCCCTTGGAGAACAACTGTGTCCTGGGAAGTCCAGCCTAGAGAAAGAGGTAGGGAAAGTCAAGGTCTTCGTGGTCCTCCCAGCATCGCCGATGCAAGCTGCTCCTTCCCTTTCTTCCCTCCCAGCTTTAACTGGTCCAAATCTACGTAGCTGGCTGAGAGCAGGTAGAATGCTTAAACTTCATCACCTACAACACCAAACTGGGAGTCAGATCTGAGTCTTGCTCAGCCATTATCAAAGAAGCTAACACAAAGACCCCTAACTGGGCAATGTGCAGTGAGCGAGAGACCCTGGAACACTCAGTACTAAATGGGATTCTTCCCAGGGATCAGGGAACTATGCGTAAGAGGAGGTGGAAGATGGGAAGAGCCAGTGGGGATGGAGGACACAAGAAAACAGTGTCTTCTCGACACAACCACACTGACGTTCATATCAACTCACGGAGACCATGTATATGCTCATGGCAGCATACACAGAGCCTGCACCGGTCCAAGCCAGATGGGGTCCCAAGCGCTGAGAGGGCAAGTGGACATGAGCCCTCATCCCGAACCCAGAGGCTATCTCCAATTGTCAACTGCTTGCAAAGGAAAAAATTAGTTTTTCTCCCAAATGAAGTTTCACTGGGTATACACACTACACTCAAGGGCAGGCTTGAGGCCCAAGAGTAAATGGCCAACACAAAATGAACTAAATGGTATTTTTGGAAGTTTATTTTCCTCTTTTGTTTTGTTGTCTGGGCTTTTTGTTTTAACCTGGCTGGTCTGTTGCTTACATATTCATTTGGGTTTCTGATCTTGTGCTTCTATGGGTTTTGTTTGTGTATCTCTGTGTATATGTGTTTCTCATACCTTTTTTTCTGTCTATTTCTGGTTTATTTGTTTTATTATTTTCCTGCTTTCTAAAGAGAGAGAAAAAGAAGGCATGGAGTTGGATGGGTGGGGAGGATCTAAGAGAAGATGATGGAGGGAAAACCATGAACAGAATATAGTGTATGGGAAAAATATTTCTAATAAATGAATAATAAAATTACCTAGGAGACATAATGCTAGGCATATCTGAGGGTGTTTCCAGTGTGGCTTAAATAAAGAAGCAGAATCACCCTGTGGTGATTCTCATGTACTGAGACCTCAGGTTTATTTTTAAAAAGGGACAATGAGGAAAGAAAGTTAGATGTTGGTTCATGGCTCTCTGCTTCTATCCTTCAAAGGCAGTGTGACCAGTCTCCTCATGCTTTGCCACCACGACTTCTGTGCCATGGTGGACTGTATTCAAGTTGTGAGTCTTCTATTTTGTCAGGGGTTTTGATCTGACATATTAGGCAGTGGTTACTACTGGAGTATAGCAAATCACTCTTTCCTATACCCTGAAGTCTCCTAAATGTTTATCCCCAAACCCCCTAGTGAAATATCCCTTTACAGCTCATAAAGAACCCTATTCCGAAAGCCACCAGAGACAAGAGTTACTGTCTTCCTTCAGCCCAAACCTCAGGACCTTCACTTTCTCCTCACTGTGGAACAATATATGTGTGAATATATGCCACTGTGGTTGGCTTAATAAAGAAGCTTGTTGTGGGAGCTGCAGGCCTGCTTTTCGCCACTCAGCTCCCACCACCTGGCTAGCTTATGCCCCGAAATAACAACACACAAATTGTATTCTTTTAAACACTGCTTGGCCCATTATATCTAGCCTCTTCTCAGCTAACTCTCACACCTGGACTAGCCCATTTCTAATAATGTGTGTAGCACCCCAAGGTGCACTTACTGGGAAGATTCTAGCCTATGTCCATCCTGGGTCGGAGCTTCATCGCATGTGCCCAGGAG
>NW_004949145.1:991921-1001345 GCF_000317375.1 Microtus ochrogaster
CCAGCCCATTGGGGCGTGGTCTCTCTCCCTTTAAAAAAGTGGCTACTTCCCTTGCTCAGCCTAGATATAGTGACGAGGGCCTTGGTCCTGCCTGAAAGCAATGTGCTAGACTTTGTTGACTCCCCATAGAAAGCCTTACCCTCTCTGAGAAGTGGATGGGGGCTGGGATGGGAGGTGAGGGAAGAGGTGGAAGAGGCAAGAGGAGGGGAGGGAGTAGAAAATGGATTTGGCATGTCAAATGAGAAAAGATAAGTTTTTAAACTGAGCTACCGGCTGGGCATTTATAATTAACAATAAGTCTTTGTATGGTTGTTGGAGAACTCACTGGCAGGACAGAAAAGTTTGTCTATACCCCATCCCATTATCTGGTCTGACTGTACATAAATACTCCCACAAAATAACTATTTTCTCATTTTATATGCAAAGGTGGAATTGTTCCCTTTGGAAGTTTCTGATCCATAATTTGGCACCATCTGTTTGAAATCCCATTCTGAAAGTCACCAGAGACAAGAGTTACTGTCTTCCTCCAGCCCAAACCCCAGGACCTTCACTTTCTCCTCACTGTGGAACAATGAACTTTAGGGATCAGTCCTGCCACTGTGTGACCCCCACCCTGAGCTCACTCATTTCTCCTCCTTTCCGACCTAGATTAGTGGGCTCCTCTCCCTCCTGACAGCTCAGGCCAGCTTCAGCAGCTTCTGGAATGCTAGGACCCAGGACTCAGCCCAGCAATACACAACAGGCAGTTGCAAACAGCACACAGAAAGAAGCTACTGATGCTGGGGGCTGGAGACAGCTCAGCAGTTAAGAGCACCTACTGCTCTTGAGGACCCAGTTCAGCTCCCTGCACCCAAAGGCAGGTCACAACCATCTGTAACTTCAGTTCCTGAATAGATATATATTCAGGCAAAACACTCAAATGCAAAAAATGAAAACAAATAAATCTTTTAAAGAGAGAGAGAATCTAATGCTAACAAGGCATGGTAGTGCACACCTAAAATCCCAACAATCAGAAGTCTGAGGCAGGATACTTTCCAGGAGTTCAAGACTAGCTGATGAAACCCTGACAAAAAATAAGAAAGAATAAAAGGAAAGGAAAGGAAAGAAAAAATCTCCCAGGGAGATGGCTCAGAGGGTAAAAGTACCTGTGGATCTAGGTTTGATCCCTAGGACGTACTTGTTGGAAGGAGAGAACCAACTCCTGAAAGTTGCCCTCACACACACACACACACACACACCATACTGTGGTATGCTTCTGCCCCCACAACAAAACTAAAACATTAAAATTTAACTTAAATTGTAATAGTGGGTTTTTTTTGTTTTATAAACCTAATTCTATTAATTAATCTTCAAAGTAGTCACTTCGTACACACCAGGCCATGATTACAGCATACAAAGCGACATCAGAAGTACCAACACAAGCGCTCACACACTTTCTAATCCCATGGAAGACAATCACAGGCACCCGAGAGAAGGCGCAACGCTGGTAACCACACACATACACCATGATCTCAGAGGGGCCTGGGTGCACACACACATCTTCACAGACACCCTATTCTCTCTCATACCCACAAGATCACAGCCTCTTACCTAGATGTTTCCCATGCAGATGCCACAGCTTCAGCCCCTACATTCATAAGGCTTCTCAAACACCACAGTACGGTTCAGAGAATCTTCCTCATCCAGTTTGCTCTCACACACACCTGCTCATCCTTCTCTCCCAGTCTCAGCCACCGTGATGTTCTCTGGGCACAGAGGGAGGCCACTGGAACCCCAGCATTTGGAAGGCAGTGGCAGGGAGATGGTGAGTATGAGGGAGGCTAGGCTGGGATACATAGAGTTCCACTCCTGCCTGGACTACCTAGTAAAACTTTATATATTACTACGGGAGTATGGATTGCCTTCACTATGGAAAATGGTATATGGTTTCAAAAAAAAAAACTAAATAGACCTCTGACTGATTTTGTGTGTCAACTTGACACAGGCTAGAATCATCAGACAGGAAGGAGCCTCTGTTAAGGAAATGCCTCCATGAGCTCTCTCTGTAAAGCATTTTTTCAATTAGTGATCAATGGGCTCTCCCAGCCAATGGTGGGTGGTGCCATCCCTGGACTGGGGGTTCTCAGTTTTGTAAGAAAGCAGGCTGAGCAAGCCAGGGGAAACAAGCCAGTTAAGCAGCACCCTTCCATGGCCTCTGCATCAGCTCCTGCTTCCTGCCCTGCTTCAGTTCCTGTTCTGACTTCCTTTGGCAAACAGTGATGTGGAAGTGTAAGCCAAATAAACCCTTTCCTCCCTAACTTGCTTTCTGGTCATAGTGTTTCATTGCAGCAATATAAACTCTAGGGCAAACAACACACAGTCTTTCACAGCCCAGTTTCTTGCTTACACAACCATACACATTCACAGAAGTGTGTACCATGATCCTTCTATTTAACCTCTCCAAGGAGCCTCATGCATTTGTCACTTTATATATTGGCAGATCTAGTTCTCATTGTGTAAACTTTTTCTAAGGAGACATAAAACAAACAGCTATTTACCCCAGATAATCCAACTTGTTGAATCCATGAATTGATTGGGCTTATTTACAGAGCATGAGAAAAGAGTTATTTATAAGAGCATGGGTAACCCCCAAACTACTGCATCACCCCAAAGTCTCACCCTATCATGAATGGCATCTTCATGGGAACTGAATCATGAGTTCCCCTTTTAGTTAATAGTTTACTTCCTATACCCTCTAACATCTCCCAAGAGCATCTGTATACAGATGGGGGGGGGGTAGGGTGAGGGTAGCAAGAGAGACAGCGACGATGCCAGATAAGGATCCTGTGACACTCCCTCCTTCTTCTACTAGAGAATATTAACAGTTCCATCACCAATTCCAGAGACCAAGCTGTCTCTTAGTTCTTCTCAATTCGTCACTATGACTACAGGGTCCTGGTACTCTCTCTCCAACATGTTGTCTTAACTAGTGTTCTACTGTTGTGAAGAGACACTGTAACCATGCCAACTCTTACAAGAGAAAGCATTTAATTGGGGCTTGCTTACAGCTTCAGAGGTTTAGTCCATTACCATCATGGCAGGAACATGGCTGCACATGAGCAGACACAGTGCTGGAGGAGTAGCTGAGAGTTCTACATCCAGAACCACAGGCAGCAGGAAGAGAGAGGTGCTGGGCCTGGCTTGGGCTTCTGAAACCTCAAAGCCCACCCCCAGTGACACACCAACAAGACCACACCTTCTAATCCTTCTTAAGTAGTGCCCTGATGACAGTGCAGTCAATCCAACTTCAAAAGTCCCCATAGTCTATCAAGTTTCAATACTGTTTAAAAGTCAAAAGTTCAAAATCTCTTCTGAGACTTAAGGCACCCTCTTAACTGCAACCCCTGTAAAATCAAAATTAAAAAGGAGATCACATACTTCCAACATACAATCAAACAGACTATACATTACCATACCAGAAGGGAGGAAAGGGAGCATAGTGCAGAAATATTGGACTGACGCAAGACCAAACACCAGCAGGGTGAACTCCCAGCTCTGCACCTCCACGTCTGATGTTAAAGCACTCTTCAGATCTCCAGTTCTGCCAGCTCTGTTAACTGCAGCACACATCTCTCTCTCAGGCGGGTGCCACGCTCTGTCTGCAGCTACTCTTGCACCTATCCCATGACTCTAGCATCTCCAAAATCTTGGGGCTCCAACACAATCCCAGCTACACATTCCCAGCTTCATGCAATGGCCTCTCGGGGTCTCCATAATGGGACACCCTGACACATGCGTGTCCCCAGCAGCTTTCCTTAGCCACAGAGGGAGAGTCCATAACCCTTTCTTCTATCGTTGACTCTAAATCTAGGATGACACGGCCAAAGCAGCCGAGTTCTTCTGCTTTCTGAGGCTAGAACATGGCCCTTCCACTTACTTAAATCTTTATCAGTTTTATGTTTCTGATGGTTTCCTTCACTGCTTAAGCTTTTCTTTAAGTCCTTTTCACAAGTTGAAATCTTAGTTGGGTGGGGCCAGCACTCCCTTATTCCATTTAGCATTAGGCTTTGCTTTGAACTTGATCTCCTTGGGCACTGGAGTTAGATCTAATACACTTCCTGGTGCTCCTTTTCATGACAGACATGCATAAGAGTGGCCACTAAGAACCACACGACACAGTCAATACTAGGCTCCTGGCCAACGTCATTAATCCAAAGGTCTTTGATTTAGTCTCAGGCAGATTTATAGGACAAGGGCAAAAAGCAGCCACATTTTTTTTGCCAAAATATCACAAGAATGGTCTCTAAGCCACTAGCTAATATTCTTCTCCTCTGAAACCTATGAGTCAGGCCATCATAATCTGCATTGCTTTTATCGCCACTGTCTTCCCTGTGCCTACCAGTATGGTCCATTAAATACCACCTAAAGTGTTCAACCTCGTTCCTAATCCGAAGTACCAAAGGCCACCTTTCACCAACAAGCAGCATGGTCAGGCCTGCCACAGCAATACTCCGCTCCCTGGTACCAACTTCTATTTGATAACAGACTGCTGCTGTGCACATCCTACTTTATGACTTCACCCATCTCATGATGGACAGCTCAGGTCGTTCACCATTACAAAAGCCCAACCTGTATCTGCTGTTCCTCTAAATTAGTTGCTATGGCTGCAGGGTCCTGATACACTACTCTCTCCAACACGTCAATGATATAACCATGAAAAGCCCAAAGGAAAAGTCATACAACACTTAAACTGAGGCAAGATTCATACCCTCTATTTTCTCAGACTCAAGTCTCTAATACACACACACAGGCACACGCACACACACATGCTTTGATGATACAGAGAATACACAAATTCAGTCTCTTCTTTGCAAGACAAACACTTCTGAAGTTTCCCCAAACACATCCAGCAAACAGTTCTGCAGAAGACACAAGCTGGGTATCTCTTCATCTAATTCAGTTCTGGGACTATCAAGCCAGACTCCACAGGTTGAGGACTCAGTCCCAATGACTGCTTCTGAATTCTGATGCTAGGTGCAAGTTCCAAGTCGTCTCACCTGTGCTGCTGAAGGACTGGCTATAAATCAAAGTTTTTTTATGAGTTCCTCACAGTTCAATCAATTTGCCTGAGTGGCTCCCAGAACTCAATAAAACCCCTGTTAACAAGATCATTATAAAGAATATGTTTAAAGATATATGAAGAGCTGGAGAGATGGCCCAGTGGGTAAAGTTCACATTCCAGCCCGAGGACCAGAATTCAATTCCCAGAACTCACATAAAGAGTTAAGGGAGGGGAGGAAAAAGTAAAGGGGAGAATCAGCTCCACAAAGTTGTCGCACATGCCTGAAATCACAGCACTTTGGAGGCTGAGGCAGGAAGATCAGGGGTTCAAAGTCATCCTCTACTTACACACTGAGTTTGAGAACTGCCAGGGGTACACAATACTCTATCTCAAAACAACAACGACAACATTGTCCTTTGGTGATCAATTTACCCTTCAGCCCCTCTCCTCTCCCAGTTGGGGTTTGGGACTGAAATTCTTTATCCTCTAATCTTTTTTGGCGTCTGCGATGATCAGCCCTGACCCTGAAGCTACCTTGAATCTGCCATCCATCCACCACGAACGCTCATCAGGATATTCGGTACTTTGGACATTCCAAGCATTAAGTGCTGTAACGTAGACCACGGAAGATAGACGACCTACCATATGATGCACGATCACCTCACATCAGCACCATTTATTTCTCAGACCCTGTCTTCCTCTCCCACACACTCACACGAACGTACGGTCACCCTGAAAACTCACAGCCCAGTTCGTTTCACACACTCCGGCCTGGCACAACCAAGCACGCACTTAGATCCAAACCCTCAGCCATCTGTGCCTTCGCGCCCCCGGATTCCACGTATTCGCCAAGCCTACCTCCAGAGACGCTGACCTCTAGGAAACGCGGAGACTACGAGGCTCTCCCCTGCCCCAGCTTTCGGGCCCCCACTCCCCCATCAGTCGCCTTACCCAGACGCTGTCAACCTAGGGACGCTGGGAGGCAACATACAAGCTGGGCGCAGGCGCAGTCTCTTCCAGCCGCAGCAGAGGGGCAGAGCCCGAGAAAGGCGGGGCTTGGCATAAGGGGCGTGTTCCCAGAGAAGACTGAGATGAGAGGCGGGTCCTACGGAGAAGAGCAGGTTCTGAGAGCGCGGTGAGGGCGGGGCTAATTGGAGGTGAGGGCGGGGCTTAGTTAGTTGGGCGGGCTCTCAGCCGACCCTGAGGGGGCGGGGCTTGTAGAGAAGGGCGGGTCTCAGAAGAGTCTGCGGTGAGGCGGCGCTAAGCAGTATTATGTGAGGGGCGGAGTTACCAAGTAGGGCGGGTTCTCAGAGGAGTCTGAAGCGAGGGGCGGGGCTTGGATAAGTGGCGGGACTGGCGGGGGGGGGGAGGGCGGAGTCTCAGAGGAGTCCGTGGTGAGGGCGGCGCTAAGCGGAGAAAGGGAGGGGTCGCAGCTGTCTGAGATAAGGGGCGGTGTTGTCAAGTAGGGCGGGTTCTCAGAGGCGTCTGAGGCGAGGGGCGAGGCTTAGCAAGCAAGGCGGTTCTCAGCACGGTCTGAGCTGGGGCGGGGCTTGAGGAAGGGGCGGGGCTTGCAGAGAATGGGCGGGTTCTCAGCAGAATTTGAAGGGGCGGGACTTGCGAATAATGGGCGGATTCTCAGCGTGAGGGCGGCAGTAAGCCGGGAACGGGGAGGGATCTCAGCAGTCTGCGAGGGGAGGGCCTTAGCCAGTAGGGCGGGTTCTCAGCGCAGTCTGAGGTGAGGGCGGGCTTGGGGGGAGAAGGGGCGGGTTCTCAGAGGAGTCAGAGATAAAGGGCGGGGCTCGTGGAGCTGGGCACCTTCCAAGGCCATTCTGCTACCTGCCGCGCGTGGCAGAAGGGATGAGAGCTGGGACTTTGTGGGACTGAGTGCGTGATTCTGCAGAGGGGGAAGGCCCAGGGTTGCTGGGCGTGTCAGTTGGGGCGGCTCGTGCTTTCTCACTGCCTAGAGACCAGAAGCGTCCCTAGTTACCAGCAAACACCAAGGCGTGAGCGCAAGTTCTTGACGTGTCTCCTTGACGTCTGTGTCCCTGTTAGCTCACCAAGCTCGATCCTTGATGTTAGTGTTTGAGACTATGATTTTTTTTATTTTTTTAGGGAAGGAAGAGATATGAGGTGAGACTAGATTAGCCTCGGAACTGGCGATGTAGCCAAGGGTGACTTTGAACTACTAGTCCTTCTGTATCCAACTCCCAAATGTTGGGGTTAAAGGAGTGAGTCACCACGACGCCGGGCTGGAAGTTTGATCTTTGCAAGCTAAGCTTTGCCACACAAGAACAGCCACCATTCTGCATCTGATCGCCTCCTCCTTCACACTCACGTTGACCACCTCTGTGACCAGCAAAGCAGCATATGTTTCACCTGCAAAATGGGAATGTCATTATTAGCGTTGGGAGTAGTGAACATGACATAGGAAGTAGACAAGAGTCAGGCTTTTTCTGCCCTTTGCCAAAGAAGAAATTATCCCTGCCTTTGAAGGACCAAGAAATCAATACTTGTATAAAAACTGAAACAAATAAAACGTCCCCTTGGATGAAAAGAGAAAGAAACGCAATTCCCTGGTGTCGGAGCTTTTACTTCCCACGGACGAAGACAGACCTGACAAACGCTGGAGCAGGGGAAAAGCTGTAAAGAAATGTAAAGCAGCGAGGGTGTAGCATGCTTTTCCTATTTTCTTCATACAACACACACATCAACGTCTTTGAAAACCTTTTCCACAAAAGATATCTGCTGGCTGTCATCGACTCTGTCAACTGGAGACCGAAGGCTTGGTCCCACAAAATTCCCCGCTATTTGTGATGGAAACCCCAAACTTCGGCAGTTTTGCCTTTGTTTCTGTCTCTACAGGGTTTCCACGGCCCTCACTTCGTAAGTTCTATTAATTTGCTAGAGTGAGAGATACCAAGGAAACACGGGGTTTGTTGTTGATGTTTATAGGACACTTTAAAGCAACATATCAACAGGTGGAGATAGTTAAGACGAAATCCAGAACTCTGAGAATGGGAGCTTCTAACCCCACCGAACTGGAGTGTGTCTCTCTCCCAGCACATGGCTGTCTTCTTGTTGGTCTTTCTGAAAGCCTTGAAGTGCTTCGTTTTGCTTTGGGGGGGGGGGGAGCTAGTGCTTCATTCAGCAGGCAGGATTGAGTAAATCATCTGCTACTGCTAACCCTTTATCCCACTGACCCACAGAGCTGTGAGTCGCAGCAGATAGCGCTTATTTGGTTGCTCTGGCAACTAGCTACCTCCCTGTAGTCACGCAAAGTCCATAACAGACCACTGGGTGATCGAGTGGCTCGTTAAGTGGCTCGTTCCTGTAATCTCAGCCCTTGAGGAGCTGAGGCAGGAGAATTGCCACAAATTCAAGGCCAGCTTTGGTTTCATGGTGAGTTCCAGACCAACCTAGGATAGAATGATGATCCTGTTTCAAAACACTTTTAGCTCCCAGGAGCTGGAGATGCAGAAGTGAAGAAAAAAAACTTCAGAACAAAGCTTTCAATCGTCTCATTTGCAGAAACTCAAATGTGATTGAAAGGACCTTTTTCTAAATAACAAGACTATCTTTCCACTTCTTGAAATGAAAGAATAGATAGGTGGGTGATAGAAAGGTAAATAATATATAATAGATATGTTATTTATATAATGTAATATACATGAATTAATGATACATGGGGAGAGAAATGATGGATGGATGGACAGACAGAAAGAAGCCTCCTCATTGGTCTCACCATCTAGACATTTTCTGACTTTCTGAACTTTTTCATGTTCCTAGACAGAGGACAGGATGGTCTAATCCTGCAGCTGAGATGAGGCACGGACATACTGAGCTCCTTGGGTTTCTGTTTCTACAGTGGGGGAGGGGATGCCAGCATTCAACTGGCACACTTAAACCGTGCTGTCGGGAAGGAAGCTAAATTGCACTGAATTCAATGTCTATTAAAGCTACAGAGGCAGCTCAGTGCTAAAGCACGATAGTGGTGAGGACATCGATTGGATCTAGGGAATAAAAATATTAAAAAAAAAAAATAGGATGGTGCTTACCTGCAAATCCAGCCTTGGCTACGTAGTGAGACCCTGTCTCAACAAAACAATGAATAGTGAAATTTATTATATTTATACCCTGTAAAACTGTCCACAAGGAATCAGAAGATATCAGAAGATATTGGCCCAATCAGGGGTAACGCTGGGAAGAGATGAAAGGATTTTTAATAATCTTTGGTAAGAACACAATGGTACTGAGACGTTTTACAGTACAACAGTGCCACCTGCTGGGTAGAGTGTTCAACTACACCTTGTTTTTTTTTATTTTGGTTAACTCAGTGTATTTATAAAATGAAAAGTCCTATCAAAATACTTTTCACTGGAAAAA
>NW_004949145.1:1002051-1002538 GCF_000317375.1 Microtus ochrogaster
CTGTACCTTTGGAGCGTGTCCTGGAACTCGCTCTGTAGACCAGGCTGACCTCGATCTCAAAGAGACCCTGCCTCTGCCTCCCGAGTGCTAGGATTAAAGGCGTGCGCCACTACCGTCCATCTTTTTTTGTCTTTTGAGACAGGTTTTCTCTGCGTAACCCTGTCTCATTTTGTAGACTAGGCTGGCCTCGGACCAGGTCTGCCTGCCTCTGCTGGGATTAAAGGCATGCACTAACACGCCATACACTTTTCTGGAAGTTCTGGGGTCCAGTGATGTTCCTGTTTCAATCTTCCAAGTAACTCTACTCCACGCCACCACACCCAGCCAACCTGTTTCCCAAGCGTGGAGAGATGTCGCTCTCATAATGCAAGTCTTTCTCTCATGCTTCTCTCTGGGACAAGTTAGTCCAGACTCAAGGCCTTGCAAAGAAGTGTGGGTTTTTGTTTTTTAAGATTTATTTATTAAGATTTATTTATTATGTATATAG
>NW_004949145.1:1002638-1004057 GCF_000317375.1 Microtus ochrogaster
GAAATGATGGATGGATGGACAGACAGACAGAAGCCTCCTCATTGGTCTCACCATCTAGACATTTTCTGACTTTCTGAACTTTTTCATGTTCCTAGACAGAGGACAGGATGGTCTAATCCTGCAGCTGAGATGAGGCACGGACATACTGAGCTCCTTGGGTTTCTGTTGCAAAGAAGTGTGGGTTTTTGTTTTTGTTTTTTAAGATTTATTTATTGAGATTTATTAATTATTATTTTATTAAGATTTATTAATATGTTTAAGATTTATTTATTAATTATTTATTGTTCTGTCTGTATGTGTGCCTTCAGGCCAGAAGAGGGCACCAGATCTCATTTACAGATGGTTTTGAACCATCCATGTGGTTGCTGGGAATTGAACTCAGAACCTCTGGAAGAGCAGCCAGCGCTCTTAACCTCTGAATCATCTCTCCAGCCCAAGAAGGAATTCCTTAACCCACTGATAGCAGTGTGTTCACATACTCAGAAGGCTCAGCTTTCAGACCAGTTCTCATTTCACTGGCAGGGATGACAGGAAACATCCTTCTCATGCGCTCCTAAAAGGCCACCAGCTCAATGGGATTTTTATTCCCAGAGGTCTCCCTAAGAAGCTGGGTCCAATTCGCTCATGTTATGACTGACAGTGGCAGTTGGATGGCAACAGTCCAGACCCAACAACAGTTCTCAAGTGGGGCTGCAGTGAGTTTAGCTGCACCGTGTAAGTATCTACTGTTAGAAGCCCAGCCTGGAGATGATACTGTGGATGTAGTGTCCGCCACCACTCCACTGCCACAAAACAAACAGGTAAAAAACATGGAATAGGCTTGTCAGAAAAATTTTAAATCACCAGAAACCCAGAAGCAACACCCGAATATCCAGCAAAGAGAAACAGAGAAACAAACATCGTGGATTCTCACAAGGTGGCCACACTGAGGTGAGAACATCAGCTGATGTGCCAACACACAAAAATCTCTTTTAAAAAGAGAGTCATGAAGATACAAGTCGAAAAATATTGAAGAATGTGATTCCTTTGGTGAGGTTAAAAAAATTAGGTATGTCTTTTGGGATGGTGGTACCATGGCAGAGCAGCAAGGAAGAGTCTAAGAATGTGACAAAACCCCACATGCCAGCTGCTCAAGGCACACAGAGCATGCCGGCTAGGCTACATGTTCTCCTGTCCTCCTTTTTGTTTTGTTGTTTTTTTTTTATTTTTGAGTCAGGGTTTCTTTGCGTAGATTCTCCCTACCTCGATGTCCAGGGTGCTGGGATTAAAGGTGTATGCCACCACCACCCAGTGGATAGATTGTATTTCAGTCAGAACCAAGCTAGAATCATCTGAACATCTTCACTGGGGGATAGCCTCCATCAGAGTGGTTGCTGGGAAAGCGTACGTATGGGGCCAATGTGGGAGGGCTAGAGCTCA
>NW_004949145.1:1004869-1008366 GCF_000317375.1 Microtus ochrogaster
ACTCATAGCCATTCGTCCTTCACACTGCATGCCATCAAAGGCCCTCCACCCTGAGGGACACCATTTTGTTACAGATCAGTTTCTTAGGATAGCATCTCTGTCATTAAAACATCAACTTCTTTTCCAGAAGTCCCCAGAAAATTCCAGTAGCCAATACAGAGACACACAGGTCACTCTGAGCTGCACAGGAAGTTGGAAAATTTGAATCTGCTATATAAGATTTTCTTTCTTTCATTTTTTTTTTTTGAGATAGGGTTTTTCTCTATAGCCCTGGCTCTCCTGGAACTAGCTCTGTAGACCAGGCTGGCCTCAAATTCACAGAGATCTGGCCTGCTTCTCTCTCCCAGGTGCTGGGATTATAGGCCTGTGCCACCATGCCAGGCCTATTTGTCAGATTCTAAAGCAGGAAGCAGATGCTAACAATTGCTGGGTATGGCTGATGGGTAAGCAGCAAAAATCCACCTGTGACACGAGACAAAGGATGACCCCAAAACAATCTAGACATGTAGAAACTAAAAAGCACTGTCCAAAACCAAGGCTATTCCTGAAATAGGAAGAAACAGTTGAGAGTAATGTAAGAATCAGACACTGGGCAGTGTGGAATATTCCTTTACACTGTGTGAATATATGTCACTGTGGTTGGGTTAATAAAGACACTGGCTGTCCAACAGCTGGACAGCCAGAGGTTAGGTAGGACTGACAGACCAAAAGAGAGCACAAAAGAAGAAGGGGAGGAGTCTTAAGAATCGTGAGGAGACTGAGAGGTGAGCTTGCCATACTGAGAAAAGGTACCAAGACACATGGCAGAGCGTAGATAAGAAATACGGGTTGATTTAAAACGGAAGAGTTAGCTAGTAACAACCAAGCATTTATAATCAATAGTTCTTTGGGAACTGGGTGGCGGGACAGAAAAATCCACCTACACCTAAGAGCAAGAAGACCTTTTCCTACAGATTCCACGTCTTCTGGTCTAGAAGGAATGAAAATATACTTTCTACACAGTGTGAATGTTTTCAGCTAGAAACAGAGCCAGACATTGTCACAGGCCTGTAACCCAGTGCTGGTGAGACTGAGGTAGAGGGCTGCCCCAAACTGAAGACCAGCCAGGGCTACACAGCAATGCCTGGCCCAGATCCCAGCCTTATAAACAACTGAATTTAGAAACGATCGCTTGGACTGCAAAAGAATGTGAAACTAATGCCTCTTTGTGGCTTTGTTTTGAATCTATTGACTGGGCATTTGGTAGTTTCTTTTTTTTGGGGGGGGTAGACCAGGCTGGCCTCGAACTCACAGAGATCTGCCTGCATCCCTTATACTCATAGGGCTTTCCCATGGAACAGATGACCTGATACTGAACCAGCTGAGAGCAATGACTGGAGGCCTTCCCACATTCCTCACGGTCACACGGCTTCTCCTCTGTATGGGTTTTATAATGCACTGTGAGATGTGAGACCCGCTTGAGGGCCCGCCTGCAAACCTCACACTGGTAAGGTTTCTCCCCAGTATGAACACTCTGGTGTTGCTTAAGTTGGGAGGTTACCTAAAGGTCTTGCCACATGCCTTGCACACATAAGGTTTCTCTCCAGCGTGAATTCTCTGATGTCGGCTAAGAGTGGATCCTTGATGAAAGCCTTCCCACAGTCTTTACACTCGAAGGGTTTCTTGCCAGTATGAGCAGTCTGATGTCGAATCAACTGAGACCTGTGACCAAAGGTCTTCCCACACTCCTGGGCTTTTCCCCAGTATAAATTCTGTGATGTGCTTTAAGATGTAAGCTCCGGTTGAAGGCCTTGCCACAGTCCATACATTGATAGAGTTTCTCCCCAGTATGGATTCGCTGATGTTCGATCAGTTGCTAGCTTCGACTGAAGGCTTTAGCACAATCTTTACATGCATAAGCCTTCTTGCCTGTATGAACTCGCTGGTGTTGTATGAAATTGGAGCCAGCATTGAAGGCCTTCCCACATTCTTGACACGCATAGGCTTCTGGCCGGAATGGATATTCTCATGCTGGATTGGTCGCGAACCATATTTAAAGGCCTCCCCACATCCCCTACATCTGTACGGCTTCTCAATAGGAAGAATTCCTTGATTACTGAGGAACTCCTCTTGTTGGAAGTCTTTTTTTTTTTTTAGTTTATTATTCCTACAGGACTTTGTCTGATAAACAGTAAGAGAGGTGTGCTGGTATAAGGTGGGCATTTCTTTTTCTTCTTTAATATTTATTTATTATGTATACAATATTCTGTCTGTGTGTATCCCTGCAGGCCAGAAGACGACACCAGACCCCATTACAGATGGTTGTGAGCCACCATGTGGTTGCTGGGATTTGAACTCAGGACCTTTGGAAGAGCAGGCAATGCTCTTAACCTCTGAGCCATCTCTCCAGCCCCAAGTGGGCATTTCTTCATGATTGATTAGCCCAGGACTGGCATGTCTGCCTGGACTGCCTGGCTGTCTGTCAAACAGGCCTGTGCCTTCCCAGTCATCTTGGACACTCGAGTCTGTAAGGCTTCCCACTGTCGCCCACGCTGGTGACTCCGCTTCATTCATGTGTTGCTTTGAGGATAGCATTTTGCTACCATATCCCGATTCCAATGCTGAAAAAGAAGAAGACCAGAAAATGGTTACTTTTCTCTTTCCAGAAAAAGAAAGGACAGTGAAAGCTGGCAGGTTCTCAGGAGGGCACCTCTGTTTGCTCCTCCTTCCTGCCACTGCTCGGCATTTTTGTCAGGGTTCCCAACTTGGTGTCTGTCACACACAAGTGCCCCATGATAGCTGGAAAGGCAGGAGCCTTCTGACATGTGACTGCATGTGGGAAGCCGAGCAATGGGGGAGGGGGAGGGGCATGGAGAGTCATTTCTGTGTTTGTGGGTGACCTGGCAGGTTAAGAACCACCCCGATGTTTACTAGATTCTAATTTGTGCTGGTGGCTCAGCATCTATAATCACCTGTCCATGGCCTTTATTCACTGTGACAGACCTTTCTGGTTTCTTTTAATTTCTTTCATTGGTTTGTTTGGGTTTGGCGTTTTGAGACAGCATTTCTTTGTGTAGTCCTGGAACTAGCTCTACAGACCAGGCTGGCCTTGAACCCACAGAGATTCGCCTGCCTCTGTTTCCCAAGTGCTGAGATTAAAGGCACGTGCCACCACCGCCTGGCCACTAGTGATCTATCTAATAAATCCTTGCCAGACTTTAAAAGGGTATTGGAAGCTTCAACACCTATACACTCTTGATTATGGCAAAGCAATTCGAAATGGGAAAGGTGGAGGCAACACTGGAAATGGAGAGCGGCATGAAATCAGTGTTACACGGGCTCTAAAATATCCATGTAGCTCTGAGCCATGCTGAGGAAAACACTAGTAGGGTCTATGAAAACAGAAATATAATCAGGAGTGGTTTCTGCAAAGGACCAGCTTCCTGATAGGACTTCAGGGGTGGTGCAGGAAGGAGTACACAGGACATGCCCACTTGACTTAGTGGTGGTAACCCAGG
>NW_004949145.1:1008642-1018686 GCF_000317375.1 Microtus ochrogaster
AGTGGTGGTAACCCAGGTCCACAGGTACACACACACCTGCCAGCATCCATCCACACAGCACTTAGCAGGTATGCATTCTATAGCATGTCAATTGCACTCTGCAAAATTCATGAGGATTCTGCCAGATGCACTGAAGATGGATCAGGTGAAAGTTGGATTTTTTTTTAAGATTTATTTATTTTATGTGTATGAGTGCTCTATCTGCATCTATGCTTGCACACCAGAAGAGGACATTAGCTCTAACTATAGATAACTGTGAATCACCATACAGTTGCTGAGAATTGAACTCAGGACCTCTGGAAGAGAAGCCGGTGCTCTTAACCACTGAGCCATCTCTCCAGTCTGTGAGTGTTCCTAATATTGCTGAACTGTATGCTTAAAAATGGTGAAAGTGTTATGAGTACCTTTATCATAACTTTAAAAAGAAGTGATGGGAGGGATGTGTGACTGGATTCTTGACCTGCCTAAATATTTCAGAGCATGCGTGGGCACGCATCTGTCTACGGAGTGCCTGCAGCCTCTTCAGAGGGCTCTCTACAGAGATGTGATGCTGGAGAACTACAGTCATCTGGTCTCCCTGGGTAAAGTGGTCTGCTCTGTTAGTCCGGATCTTCCTGGGCGCGCCCCTCCCTTGTCAGTTATTGGGTGCCATTCTGTTCCATGACTGGTCACTTTTGAGTGTACAAAAGGCAGCCAGTTGCTGAAAGTCCTGCCTTCCACTACTCTATTGCATTTTATTTTGGCGCTTTCTGCAGTTGTCCCCCCATTCAGTGAGAGAGCCCTGGATCGCTACTCCAAGGCCTCTCAGCAGGACCAATGATGTGTTTTTCCTCTTCTTAGGTCTCACCATATCCAAACCTGATGTGATATCCATCCTAGAGCAAGGCAAGGAGCGCTGAATAGAGGAAAGGGGCACAGCAGGAGGCTAGTATTCAGGTGAGTGACAGACCGATGTGCCGTGGCGGTGCCTGTGCCGTAGCAGTGCCTTGCTGTGGTGGTGCCTGTGCCGTGGCGGTGCCTGTGCCGTGGCGGTGGCTGTAATGTGGCTGTGCCTGTGCCATGGCGGTGCCTGTGCCGTGGCTGTGCCTGTGCCATAGCGATGCCTGTGCCGTGGCGGTGCCTGTGCCATAGCGATGCCTGTGCCGTGGCGGTGCCTGTGCCATAGCGATGCCTGTGCCGTGGCGGTGCCTGTGCCGTGGCTTTGCCTGTAATGTGGCTGTGCCTGTGCCATGGCGGTGCCTGTGCCGTGGCTGTGCCTGTGCCGTGGCGATGCCTGTGCCGTGGCAGTGCCTGTGCAGTACTCGGGGCTCGTCTGCTTCATGAACCTGATGAGTGTATTCAGAGGCACTCATCAGTTCTGTCCATGGCTCCTGGCATCATCATGGAAATGAGTCTTTTTACCCAGTGAGGTTGGTAGATGTGGCTGCAGTGTCGCTTGCCACTGTGACTGAAGTCGTATGCCAGGTAGACTTGGATGGAATACACCACGGGGCCTTTACAAGTAATTTTCCTCTATTTTGCGTGCTGCGCCAGCACGGCAACTGTCGTTCTTCTGAGCGAAGGATGTCGGGATTAACACACAACACAACTTCAGGTTCTGCAGACAAGCCTTTTATTCCACTTTCTCACAAGTATATATAGCCCTCAGCAGGGGAGGCCAAACCAGCAATAGCAGGAAGCTCATCACCATAACTCAATGGCTTAGGGTAAACATCCTTAGAAGCATTGCTGAAAACAACAGATTGTTCCTATTTTTGTTCCTGTTTTCAACCAACCTTAAGAGTACAAAACAGATCAAGTGGGGGTGCGAAGGCCTGTCCTCTAGGGACCCAACAGTGCGTGCATAAATGCCAGTAGTGCATGCTGAGGCAACTGTGTGGAGGTCAGGGATGACTTTTGCAGTGGCTCTCTCACCTTACTGAGGCAGAGGTTCTTGTTTTGGCCATACTGCCCAATCCAGAATAGCCCCAGAAGCTTCCAGGTGATTCTCTTGTCTTTGCAGGAGTGCTGGGATTATAGATATGAGCCAGTGTACCTGACTTCTTGTGGGTCCCGCCCGGGATTCAACACAGGTCGTTAGGCTTTTGTGGCAGGTGCACTTACCCACTGAGCTATCTTGCCTGTCCCCATGCAGTTTTTGCTTATAATCAGAATAAGATTAAACGTGATGCTGTAGAAGGGTCTCACCCCCCAGTAAACTGAGCTCTAAGCACAAGGTCATTCTTTTTCCATCACTCCCTTCAAGCCATGGAAAAGTTCAAGAGGGGCTACTTCCGAGCTGACAGTGGTCGTGGTGTTTGGTTACATTTCAGACCAGAGGAAGCCACAGGAAGAGTCAGCGACTAGATGGACCTGTGGATGGCTGCTGCATTGCCGCCGTGTCTTGGTAGACAGACGTGTGCCCTCTGGCTTATGGGCCTAAGGGTAGCTGCTGCATTGCCGCCATGTCTCGGTAGACAGACGTGTGCCCTCTGGCTTATGGGCCTAAGGGTAACTGCTGCATTGCCGCCATGTTGCAAGGAGGGGATCCACTCGTTGGTTCCTGGCTGCCCGGCTAGCTTAGCCCTGAAATAACCACACAGAAACTGTATTAATTAAATCACTGCTTGGCCCATTAGCTCTAGCTTCTTATTGGCTAATTCTTACATCTTAATTTACCTCACAGCTCCCTTGATGCCTGAGTTATGCCCACACCTGTCTCTCTGTCCATTAACTTGTAGAGAGCTAGGATAAACCGTCTCCCAACACCAGGAAGCCAACTTTAGCTGCTGCCGAGGAGGTACAGCACGAGTGTTCCTTTCTCCCCTACTACCCTTAAATACCGCAGATAGTGCAAAGCTCAGGGGTCCTCAGACCTGTTCCAGTGATGGAGAGCCATGCAGTACTCACAGGACAGGGAAAGTGCTCCTCACCCAGGCAGTAAGGAGAGCTTGCATAATGTACATAGCCCTTGATCCAAAATGAAGCACTCACGCGACTCAGCCATTTAATCTTCCACACATCAAGTGGAACCACTCTGAAGTCACCCTGGCTGTTTCTCCAGCTTCCAAATGCACAAAGAGCTCTAAAGCCCAAATGGGGCCTACCATGAGTCAAGACCTAGGGTGAGGCTGCAGAAGATAATCAAGCAATTAGATGGAGCAGGATCATGTTGTACAAATGTTGGGCTCCATCATCATTACATAAATGGACCATTCCAGAGATACAGCAGTGTGTGAAGTGGCACACACACTAACACCTGTTGAAGAAAAACATGCAAAATTAGCACATTAATAGGTTAAGTCCACAGGTAGGTAACTGAGGAATCATGTTTAGTCCAGCCATAATAATAGACTATGACACACTATAGACTATAATCAGACTTGAGCTTGAGGGGCAAAAGATGGCTCAGTGGTTAGGAGCACTCGCTGCTCTTGCAGAAAACATGGGTTCAGTTCCCAGCATCCACATCAGGCAATTCACAAGCTCCAGGAGTTTACACATCCCCTCCTGGACTCCTCAAGAAACTGCACATCAGTTATGAGGGAAAGTTATTCACAACTAGTTCATTTGCACAATTATACGAACATTCAGCAAAACGAAACCAACCACTACTGATACATGAGTTTAAAACAAGAAAACAAAGCGATGGAAGAGAACGACATGGTGGGTGGCTAATGAAATAGTTCAGTGGATAAAGTGTGGCAATCTGAGTTTGATTCCCACAACCTACATGGTGGAAGGAAAGAACCCACACCTACAAGTTGTTCTCCGACCTCCACTTTGGGTTTTCATGGCACACAATGGCCCCCCACAAAAAGCAAATAAAAAAAAAAAACAAGGTTCTATAGTGTTGTCACTTAACCACTTCTTGAGTTCACTAAACAAATGGTACTCTGTACCGGGTGGTGGTGGCACACGCCTTTAATCCCGGCACTCGGGAGGCAGAGGCAGGCGGATCTCTGTGAGTTCGAGACCAGCCTGGTCTACAAAAGCTAGCTCCAGGACAGGAACCAAAAGCTACAGAGAAACTTTGTCTCAAAAAAAAGAGGAACAAATGCTACTTTGTAAGGATCATAAAGGAATACCTGACACATTATAAATATTTCTAATTTTAAGCGAAATAATTATGAAAGGCACTTAACATGATGTAATGAGAAGTGCGCCCTTATTACAAGCACATTTATAGGCACCATGTTACTACCCGTGACTCACTCAACAGTTTCCCCGCTGCTGGATAGTGAACCCAAAAAAGATCATTTAGGTGGTCCTGTGTTGTTCCTAAACTAGTGGTTCTATGATTCTTAATGTATATATGTATATATAATCCCTTTAAAAGGTTATACTCACACCTGGGCTTGTCTTATTCTTTTCTATGTGCCTATTAAGCCCTGTGCTTAAGCTTGTTTGCAAATATAGGGACTGGAGGGATGGCTCAGCAGTTAGAAGAACTTGCTGCCCTTGCAGAGGACCCATATTGGGGTTCTAGCAGCCACATGGCAACTACCAATTTATCAAAACTCCAGTTCCAGAGGATCCAACACCCTCTTCTGGCCTCTGTGGGCACTGTATGCAAGCAAAACACCCACACACATACAAATAAATAAATCATTTTTTTTAAAAAAGTATTTTACTGTAAAAATTTTTAATCAACTCCAGATCTGCTTTAATATGTTATAAATGTGTGTATGTATGTATATGTGTATAATTATATATACATACAATAAAATACTACTGCGTCTCAGAATAAACAAAGGCAAACATAGTGCTAAAAGCAAAATATCCCTAATTTCAGAAGGTAGAGGACCCTTCCCAAACTGTCCTACGTCTACTAAGTTGCCTGAGAAACTGGGCACAAGAAGAGGGCACCACCTGAGTGCTAGCCGCGGGGTACAACGGAAAATGTAGTCCAGAACCGGAAAGCCTATAAAAAACGGTGTGTGTGTGGGGGGGGGAGAGATGTCGCGATTAGTCTGAAGGCTGGGACTCTTGGTCTTTGGCGCCTGCTCCCATATTCACCGCGGAGCTTCCGAATAGCTCTGGATCCTCCACTTGTTCCCTCCTTGGTCCGGCTGCCTACTGCCCACAGCCGGATTACCACATCAATACCAACGGCTGCCCAACACCAGAAGGTGGCGCAAGCGCAGAAAGCGTCGCTGGTGCTGCTAGAGAGCGAGTTTACGTTGCAGTCCTTTCTGGGAAAGGTAGTCTCGAGGCTGCCAAACGGTCTAATCAGGTGTAGCAACGTTCTGTGAGCCATGAAGACCGGCGCCTATGTGCTGAAATGTAGAAGGGTGTTCGCATCCTGTAGCATTCTTCTGAAAGTCGCAAGTGATTCCTTCTCTGGCTATGAGTACGTGGCCATGGCTGTGTATGCAATAACTCTTGTGACCATGTGTGGCGTTTGATTTTTAATTCTGTTTGGTTAGTTTAGTATGTGTCTGGGACCGGTTAACCGAGGATGCACACCTGTGGAAATGTGACTGAAAAGTTTTCCATGTATAGAAGATCTCCAGATAAAACTTCACTTAATGGGGGGAAAAAACCCTACAGTTTTACACCTAATATTGAAGCACGGTAATTTATACACAAGAAGACAAGAAATAAAAGTTTGTTTTGATATGATTAGCCACGGTGTATCTTCCCAGCAATAGAGCACTGATTAAGAGCATTTTATTTTACACCCAGGTGTGCAACCCTGGTTTATGTATGTGCACTCCATGAATGCAGTGCCAACAGAAACCAGAAGGGTGCACAGATCTGCCGGAACTGGAGTTACAGGCGGCTGTGCACCACCATGTTGATACTGGGAACCAAGCATGGGTCCTCTGCAAGAGCAGAAAATCTTCTGAATCACTGAGCATTCTCTCCAGCTCCAAAGTAAAAATAACTCTTAAATATAAAGAAAAGCAACACAGTTTTAAATAGGTGTACTAGTTGAAGATTTTCTTCTGTTTAGACATATTCCTGTTTACTTAATTACAATTTAAAAATCTTTGTGTTAAATATATTTGCATTTTCCCTCAAGATCAAACTTCCCTCATGTAATACCTACCATTAGTAATTTTGGTGGAATAGTTAAATTGTTCCATACACTGAAGTGTAACCAAGTTCCAAAAAAAAAAAAAAAAGACATGAATGAGATATCAATGATAGTTCTCACTAGAGATAAGAGTTAACTGGGCTGTTGTGGCACACACCTTTAATCCCAGCACTTGGGAGGCAGAAGCAGGTGGGTCTCTGAATGCTAAAGGCCAGCCTGGTCTACAGAGTGACTTCCAGGACAGACAGAACTACACAGAAACTCTGTCTCAAAAACAAAAACAAAAAACAAGCAAGCAAACAAAAAGGAGTTAGCAGAACACTTTCAGAGAAAAGTTGAATATATATGATAGTATAAAGAACCAACCTGTCTCCATCTTAGGCTTAAAAGCCATCTTAAAGTATGTGCAAACTAGGTTCATTCCTGCTTATGGTTAAACCTGTGTTTCTCAGGGATTGGGCTATGCCTCACCTCTAACCTAATTCAAACAACTCTGAACCGCCTGTTCCAGGAATGATGTGGGATGGCCTTCTGTATGTATGTTGCTTTTACTGGTTAATGAATAAAGCTGCTTTGGCCTATGGCAGGGCAGAATATTGCTAGGCTAGAAGTGATATAGAGAGAGTAGGCAGAGTCAAGGAGGCCACAGCCTCGTGGCAATACACAGCTTAATAGAAATAGGTTAATTTAAGATGTAAGGGCAAGCTAGGAATATGCCTAAGCTATTGATCAAACAGTGCTGTAATTAAGGTAGGGTCTGTGTGATTATTCGGATCAAGGCAGCCAGAACAAATGAGCAGTCTCTGTTTACACAGGAACAGCAATCATGTCTTTGTTTAAAGAACTGTTTATTACCATCTTGCAAACCCATGTTGGTTTCAAAAGGTTTTATGACCACTTATGACTACCTTGTTTTGACTTGACTACCTGCTATTATGCCCACTTTGCAATCGTCTTTGTTTCAAGGGGGACTAACTTTTTATGCTTATTTTCTTCTCCTCTAAGCCCCCCTCCATTTTACCCACAACATCCCGCACTGGGAAACCCCTACCCTTAAGCTCTAAAAGCCTTGTCTTTCTCACATCCAAAGCTGACTCTTGAACTGGGTCTTAGTGGGAGGTAGCCAGTGGACCTGAATTTTTAAAAAAAAAAAGTCTGTTTTAATTAATTCAGCCATAATATTTGGGTTGGTGGTCTTTCTTCTCTCCTCTTTGAGATTAACAAATATAACTGAACAATCTTGTCGAATGTTTTGCTTTAGTCAAGACTTGAGTAAGGTAAGAGTAAGAACCTGGATCCTGGAAGCCCTAACGTCTGTGCTCACCTTTCTCAATAAACCAATCAAAGAAATAATACTGCAGTACAGAGAAGGGGGATTTAGTAAATGTGGCCCATGATGGACAGTGGTGGCACAGGCCTTTAATCCAGCACTTGGGAGGCAGAGGCAGATGGATCTCTGTGAGTTGGAGGCCAGCCCGATCTACAGAGAATGTTTCAGGACAGGCTCCAAAGCTACAGAGAAACCCTGCCTCAAAAAACCAAAACCAAAAAATAAAAACATAAAAAAATATGGCCATGTTGGACAGTTGAACAAAGTAGTCCGGCAACATGCCACACTCCTTGTCCCTAATTCCATTGCCCGAGTCCTGATGAACGCTTTAGGGTTAAGTAACAAAAGTGCTAAGCAGACAAGCTCCTCTGGCTGGTATTCCAGTCTTCTGGGTTCCATGATTTCAGTGGTCTGATAGCTGAAGAATGATTCCACTCTGTATAGACCGTAGTTCTCAATCCGTAGGGCATGTTCTCTTCACGGGTTCAAGATCCCTTCACAGGGTTCACCTATGACCACTGGAAAACACTGATATTTACATTACCATTCTTAATAGTAGCAAAATTACAGTTAGGAAGTAGCAACAGAGTAAGCTAAGGTTAGGGTCACCACAACATGAGGAACTGCATTAAATGGTCACAGCATTAGGAAGGCTGAGAATCGCTGCTGTAGAACATTGTTCTTGTTCGACTGCCCAGGCTTATCTCCAAATCCTTGTTTGTTCATTTGTTGTTTGTTTGTTTGAGTCTCTCTCCGTAGTTCTCTGTTCTGGAACTCACTATGTGGTCTCAAACTCCCAGACATCTGCCAGCTTTTGCTTCCCAAGTGCGGGCTGAGATTAGCGGTGTGTGCTGCTACACCAGGCTTTGATCTCCAAATCTTAATCCTCCTTTCTTTCAACCCCCAAAATCTTTAATCCTAGCAGAGGTGGGTGCGTCTCTGTGAGTAACAGGCCAGACAGGGCTACAGAGAAACCCTGTCTCAAGAAAACAAACAATAAAAGCAACAATAGCAAAAAGAAATGAGAGAAAAGGTAATGCAGAGGGAAATTTAACAAACAAGAAAGGAAGCCAGAATCACTCAGTGACCTGTCATTGGCTCTGGCCAGCATAGCCGCCAGTCTATAGCCGCCAGTCTAGCACTGCGCATGCGTGGCCGAGCATCCTACCTCCACCACTCCTTGTAGTAGTAGCCTGCCTGAGCAAGCTGCGCCTGCGCAGCAGGAGTGAGTTCGGCTTTTGAAAACCTGAGAAGGGATAGAGTCCAGCAGAGACTCCTGGCCTCGGAGAGCCGCGCCCTGGTGGGCGTTCCCAGCATGCCCTGCGCCGCTCAGGTCAAGCGCCGGACTCCACCTCCCAGCGACCCCTGCGTGAAGCAGCTCTGTTGCCGCGCCTTTGTGAGCTCTGTTGTCGCCGCGAGATCGAGCCCCGGGCCCGGCCCAATCGGCCTCGGCGCAGAGCGAGGAGTGACGCGGACGCAGGAGGAGCCCGGTGAGCAGCAGGGTACCGTGTGGGAGAGTGTGTGGCGGGACCCGCGGGACCTTGCAAGACCACGCCACCGTGTATGAGGGGCCTGTGGTTGTACGCCTGCAACTGCGTGACAATGTACGCGACAGTAGGAGACAGCATCCCACGGACCGGGGCGCCTGCGACTGTGAGACCGACTGTGCCACTGTGTGATAGCGCTGGGGGACGTGTGGGGGGACCTGAGTGACAGTGTGAGCCTGTGACTGAACCTGCACATTGTGTGAGCCTGAGGTGGTGTTCGTGTGTGTACGAGACCACAGCAGCCTGCTTGAGGGGACCAGCAGCCCACACTGTGTAGGACCGAAAGGCTGAGGCAGTGTGAGTGACTGTCGGGGTGTGGTGTGTGTGAGAATATGGGCGGGCATCTGAGTGACTGTCGGACCTCACCACTGTGTGAGAGTGTCTGGTGAGACTGCGGGCTGTATGGGGCTGAGAAGTTGGGACAGCGTGGGGGACCATGTGGGAGAATGTGTGGCAGAGTTGAGACCAAGCCACTTCGTTTCTGAGTCTGTGAGACACTGTGACAGTGTGTGACAATGTGCGTGACAGTACATGACTATGCCCGAAGTGTTGGGAGGGCCTGGGATACTTTGTGAGGCTAATACTGCCTATGACCTAGATAGAGGCCATGACAGAGTGTGTGACGGCATGAGACCGTGTCACAGTGTTGAAGGGCCTGTGACAGTGTGTGAGAAGGTGAGCGGCCGTGACGATGTGTGTGATGCCACATACTATACCGCCATGTTTGAGAGGGCCTGTGACAGTGTGTGAGAAGGTGAGTGGCCGTGACGATGTGTGTAATGCCACATACTATACCGCCATGTTTGAGAGGGCCTGTGATAGTGTGTGACAGGAAATGTGTGACTAACGAGGCCATGAGAGGCTCTGAGAATGTATGCAAGGCTGATGGGACTGTGTGAGACAGAACCTGTGTCAGTGCCTTGTGACTTGGTGGCCCCGTGACAGATGGTGAGACCTGTGAGGGTGAGGCTGCTTTTGGGACTATGTGACACTATTGCAGCGAAGCATTTACCATCAGGTGTGATGCAGCCGTGACAGTGGGCCAGAGTGACGGTCTACAAGACTGTGTCACTGATCTGAGACAGGGTAGCTGTTTGAGGTGGACAGTGCTGGAAAGGTGTGACCGTATGAGATGTCTCATGAGG
>NW_004949145.1:1018985-1020151 GCF_000317375.1 Microtus ochrogaster
TAGTTTTCCCACCTAGCTCTATTCTGTTAAGCCACTGACTGAAACAGATTTATTCATTAACTAATAAAAGCAACATATATATAGGACTTCCCACACAGTGTACTGAGTGATTGAATGAAGCATTTTAATAGATATAGAATTAATAAATATATAGATATAGGACTTCTTGGCACTGGGTTATATCACTTAAATGATTTATTTTCAAAGATTTTTAAAAAATAACATCTTTATTTTGTGTGCATTGGTGTTTGGCCTGAATGTGTGTCTGTGGGAAGGAGTTAGAACTATTGGAACTGGACTCACAGACAACTGTGAGCTGCCTTATGTGTGCTGGGAATTGAACCCCAGTCCTCTGGAAGAGCAGCCCATGCTCTTAACCAAGCCATCTCTTCAGCACTCTTAAATGACTCATTATTCTTTAAGGCAGTGAAGTTTAGTTTTTAAAAACACTGTGATTACAATGATGACTAAACTTCCCCTCCCTTCCCTTTCTGAAGAAGTTGCTCTCGGGAGCAGTTCGTTAGTGGTGACGTCCAGATCACAGAGTCCCTCTGATGCCCACTGTGTAAAGAAGCTTCATCTCATAGTTTGTTTTTGCATCCTTGTAGAAAGGGTAGGGACAATCTTCATCATCATCATCTGTACACGATGAATTCAAGTCTAGTCTCCAGTTTGGCTCAGTTATTTGCTCAACAGTTGCCTTGGCATCTTCAATAATGAAAATCCTTCGTGTGTTAAAATGGTGGAAGATTTGATAATGCCATTCTGTATTTGTTCTTACTATTTATAATCGTAAGTAAAAGATAACTTACACAAAATATATGTTGAATTCCAGAGTTATAAAGTACTTAGGGAAAAATAATTGTAATTTTTTTAACAGGGAGTTTATTGAGAAAGGAACCGAGAGAGAGAAGGGGGGGGAGGAAAAAAGCATAAATCTAATGATATCTCAAATGTACATGTGTGATGAGAGAAAGAAAAAGAAAAGGAATGGGAGGCTCCTGTACTAAGTGACGCTGGGGTCACAGGGTGCACCTGGAAATCATGGTTTCTTTTTTCTGTCCAGCTCTGCTTTCTCAGGATATCGCCCCCATCCCAGAAGCACAGTCATACATTCTTGAAGTTTTAACATCATGTCCAAGGTAAGAAGCATTTCTTTTTTTTTT
>NW_004949145.1:1020436-1023000 GCF_000317375.1 Microtus ochrogaster
TGAGCCACCATGTGGTTGCTGAGAATTGAACTCAGGACCTTTGGAAGAGCAGGCAATGCTCTTAACCTCTGAGCCATCTCTCCAGCCCCCAAGAAGCATTTCTTATTCCCTGAAATGCCACGTTTTCAGTCAAGCAAAAGATACATTTTGACTTCTGAAATTCAGAAGCCCGACAAAAATCTCTTCTATATAGTGACATGGTCTTGTCCTCCATTGCAACACAGAAGAAAGTCCCCTGAAGCCTGAGAGTGTCCCTTATCTCCCAGCCACCATTTGTGTCTTTAGTCAAGGACTTGTTCCACCTCACCTATGGCTTCAGTGTCTTAGAAACACTAAATGAGGCAAAAATATGCTCTTGGTAGAGTCTTAGTCAGGGTTTCTATTGCCGTGAAGAGAAACCATAACCATGGCACTCTTATAAAGGAAAACATTTAATTGTGTGGCTTACAGTTCAGAGGCTCAGTCCATTATCATCGTGATGGGACATGATGCTGGAGAGGGAGCTGAGAATTCTACATTTTGCAGATAACAGGAAGTGGACTGAATGTTACACTGAGTGAAACTTGAGCAGAAGAAACCTCAAAGCCCGCCCCCACAGTGACACACTTCCTCCAACAAGGCCACACCTACTCTACAAAAGCCACACCTCCTAATAATGCCACTCCCTTTGGGGGCCATTTTCTTTTAAACTACCACAGGTGGGATCTGAACAGTCTGTTTATGGCTATTGGAGATGGAGATGTGTTCAGCTGTGATTGACAACGATGAGCTTTTTTCTACAGTCTTAGGTGTGAAAGGAAGTCAGAGGACTTTTGGGTGCTCAGAGTTAGGACATTTGGCAAAAACTCATATTCAAGACGATTTTGAGTGATCAGATGTATCAAATCTTGATTATTAAAGTGTGGCTCCGCTAAGGTAGGGTTTGTGTGAGCCCTTGTAAGCTTTGACAGAACAATTTTATGAGAATAGTAGAACCTGTAGGGATCTTCTAATTTGGCAGCAGCCCACAGCTGATACACTAGGTAATCCAGTTCATTAACTAGTAAAGTTACTAAGGAAAATAAATTGAAGACAGTGCCTCATGTAGCCCAAGCCGGCCCTCAGCTCCCTCTGCAGCTATGATCTTGAATTCCCAATCCTCCAACCTCCTCTTATAAAATATACTGGGATTACAGGCATGTGCCACCAACACAGGCTACAAAGACATTTGTTGGGGGAGGAGGTAGGACAGGAAGCAGTTGAGTCTATATTCTTCTTCCTTTTTGTTTGTTTGTGTTTTGTTTTTCAAGACAGGGTTTCTCTGTGTAGCTTTGGAGCCTGTCCTGGAACTCGCTTCGTAGACCAGACTGGCCTCAAACTCACGGAGATTCGCCTGCTTCTGTCTCCTGAGTGCTGGGATTAAAGTCATGCACCACCACCGCCCTGCAAGTCTGTATTTTTAACTATTTATTATTTTTATCTTGTGGTCACGGGTGCTTGTTTGCATGTATGTCTATGCAATACATGAATATAGTGCCAGAGGAGGCCAGAAAAAGACACTGGATCCCCTGGAACTAGTGTTACAGATGGTTGTGAGGGGCCATGTGGGTGCAGGGAACTGAACCTGTGTCCTCTGCAAGAGCAGGTGGTGCTTTTACCCACTGAGCCATCTCTCCAGTCCATTGCACCTGTATCGTTAAAACATTACAAAAGTATTTTCTACAATAACTGCAATAGTAGTATAAAATAGAGCCAAAGGAAAACACATTTAAAGATGCGTCCATATATAATACCCAGAAACAAATGCAAATATGCAAACTGTACAAGAATGAAATATATTCCCCCATTTACTAAACATGTAGTTATTAAAGATTCTACGAAGTGCTATGATAAATAAAAATAGACATTGTGTTTTCGTGGATTTGGTGTCTGCTGGTTTAATTATATGTTAATATGCTGGGGTATATTACATCTGAAGGATTATTTATTTAGGAAAAGCCTTTTTCCTTACAATTAGGGGTTCTATAGCTTAAATATGGAAATCATTTTAAACACATTGCTTCATAAAATACAGAGAATAGAAAGGTAAGCCAGACTGAAATTGTCTAAAGCACAATTTAAATTTTTTTTCCATTAATGGCCCTCTTTTACCCGAGAAATATTAAATTAATTTTTTTAATTTTTGATTTTTTTTTCTTTTTTGTATGAGTGATCTGATTGCATGTATGCCTGCAGGCCAGAAAGGGCATCAGATCCCATTATAGATGATTGTGAGCCACCATGTGGTTGTTAGGAACTGAATTCAGGATCTCTGGAAGAGTAATCAGTACTCTTAACTGCTGAGCCACCTCTCCAGTCCCTAAATTAAAATTTTAAAACTTATATTTCAGTGGTGGTGCACACTTTGAATCCTAACATTTGGGAGGCAGAAATAGGTGAATCTCTGAGTTCGAGGTCAGCCTTGTGTACAGACTGAGTCTACATGGAGAAACCCTAGCTCATAAAACATTGTATTTCTGTATGTGCGCTTGTGCTACTCCATAACATTGTATTTCTGTATGTGCGCTGTGCTACTCCATAACATT
>NW_004949145.1:1023135-1024200 GCF_000317375.1 Microtus ochrogaster
CTGTGCTACTCCATAACTGTGGCTAAAGGACACCGTGTGGAAGTCAGTTCTCTCATTCCAGCATGTAGGTCCTGGGCCACAAACTCAGGCGGTCAGACTTGGCAGCAAATGCCTTTATCACAGTGAATCAATGACCCCATGCCCAAGAAGTTCCCAAATAACCCTGGCATATAGGTATATAAAAATAGTCAGACAAATCAAACATTGATTAATGATAAATTATGAAAAATTATTTTAAAGTTATTGGTATACATATGATTTTACCATATATTGAAGATGAAAGTAAATTTAAATACTAATGAGATTCATGTACCTGTTTATTTTTACAAAAATAACTAAATCTTGACTATTTGTTTCTGCAGGATATTAAACAGTTATTCAGTTTTTTTATAATTGGCAACACTGAGAATGCTGCTTTGTTTAAATATATGGTACAAAATGACAGAAGTATGTTTAGGGTCTTTTTATAAAATTTAAAAAATTCTGTTCTAATCCCAAGGCAAAATTCATTTAATGATTTTTTTTTTAATTTATTGTATGTGTATGTGTGTTTTGTCTCTATGTATTTATATGTACCACATGTGTGCCTGGTGCTGGCAGAGGCCAGAAGAGGGCATCCGACCTCCTAGAAGTGGAGCTGCAGACAGTTGTGAGCCATCACATGGGTGCTGGGAACCGAGCTGTGAACAGAAAGTGCCCTTAACCACTGAACCATCGCTTCAGCTCCCGTTTAACAATTTAATGACTGAAACATAAGTCAGCACCTTAACTGGGGCCTTAGTTTCTTTTCCCATTGCTATGGGAAAATGCTTTGACAAATGCAGATTTGAAGGGAGGGTTTATTCTGGTTCACAGTTCATGGTGCATTCCATCATGATAGGGAAGTCAAGGTGTGGGAGCTTGAAGCAGCTGATCTCACTGCATACACAGTCGGGGGCAGAAAACAATGAAAGCAGTTGGTGATCTCCTTTGCTTGGCCTTCAAAGACTCGAGTGCACTCAGTTTTCTCACCTCAAGTAACACAGTCAAAATAATCTCCCACAGGCATGCCCAGAGTACATTTCC
>NW_004949145.1:1024824-1027320 GCF_000317375.1 Microtus ochrogaster
TGTGTATCACCATGAGGCTGTGGCTACATGGCATCTGTTTGACTCTGCCTACTCTCTCTATATATCTCTATTCAGATTTCCTGCCTGGCTTTATTCTACTAAGTCATTGGCCGAAACAGCTTTTTTATTAACCAATGGTAATAAAACATATTCATAGTCCACCCCTAGTGACACACCTCCTACTCATTTCTAAGCAGTTCCTGTACCTGGAGGCCAAGCATGCAAGCATGTGCGCCTATGGAGGGGAGTGGGGACATTTTCATTCAGACTACCACAGATGGTTAGTGTTAACTGTCAGAGTCATCTGGAAGATGGGCTTATCTTACGTTAACTGATATAAGGAAGACCTATCCATTACAGGAAACAGTATTTAGTCCCAGAAGATGATCCTGGATTATATATGTATAGAGAACAGTGTGAGCATCCTTAAGTGTCTTAAACACTGTTCTATTGCTGTGATGAGACATCATGGTCATCACAATTCTTAGAAAAGAAAGCATTTAATTGTGGGCTGGTTTATGTTTCAGAGGTTTAGCCCATTACCATCAAGGTCGGGAGCATGGTGGCACACAGACAGACACAGAGCTGGAGACATTGAGAAGGGAGCCACTGGGCCTGGCTGGACTTTTAAAAATTCAAAACCCTCCCCCAGTGACACACTTCCTCGGACCAGGCCATACCTCCTAATCCTTCTCAAGTAGTGCTACTCCCTGATGACTAAGATTCAAATATTCGAACCTGGGGGGGGCATTGTTTGTTTGTTTGTTTGTCAACACAGGGTTTCTCTGTGTAACCCTGACTGTCCTGGAACTCACTTTGTAGACCAGGCTGGCCTCAAGCTCAAAGATCTGCTTGCCTCTGCCTCTGGAGTGCTGGGGTTAAACATGTGCTGCCCCCACCCTGCTATCACGTTTCTTTACTGTGGATGCAGTGTGAGTAGGTGTCTCATGTTCCTGCCACTGTTACTTCCTCTGCAGTGGTGGACTGCAATCGTCAACTGTGAGCTGAAATAGATTCTTTCCCCTTAAGTTATTTTTGTCAGGGTACTTTCTTTTCTTTCTTCCTTTAGATGTATTTATTTCGTGTGTATGATTGTTTTACCTGTGTGTGTGCCTGTGAATGCCTGGTGGAGGTTGGAGGAGGAAGGAGGGAGTCAGAGCCCTTGGAACTGGAGTTCTAGATATTGTGAGCATCCCACGCTGGGGAGTGAATGAACTGAGCCATCTCTCCAGCCCTTGTCAGGGTATTTTATCACAGTGACAGAAAGGACAGTTAAGACACCCAGTGAGGGTGGGCAGTGGTGGTGGCACATGCTTTTGATCCCAGCACTCGGGAGGCAGAGGCAGGGAGGAGGAGAATGATTCTAGTGTAGGGTAAAAAGTCTGAGCTCACTTCTGGGGTTTGAAATCCCACCAGTCCCTGAGCTCTCCCTAAGCTTAGTACTTGAAATCCTACCAATCCCCTCCCTGGAAATTGCTACCCTGGAAGATTCCACCCCCAAGAAACCCTATATAAGACCTATCTCTCTCAGTTCCCTGCTGCTTCTCACCCAAACAGAGGCAGCCACCCTCCTGCATTTTTCCTAATAATTCTCTACGTGAGGTTTGTAGTACAGTGTGGCTTTGTGGTACCCTTGGCTCCTGATTGCCAGGATATCTTTCCCCCCAGAGCTATAACACTTACATCTAAGAGTCTGTCAAGTAGGCTACACCAACCATCACAAATAGCTATTTTTAAAAATCAAACATTTCAACAATACAACCAGTAGATGTGCTGATTATCCTTACATACTCAGGAATGATGAAAGGATGTTATAGGAGTCTCTGGAAGGAAAGAATCCAGTCAGGAGACACCAGCGGTTTAAGTGGAAGTTTATTTAGTAAAGAAAAATTAAATAAGTGATATACAGAGAGATTGCTGCTCCCAAAGGCAGTGCCAGCACAATGAGTTCTCTGTTTGGGTCTAAAAGTAATTTTTATGAGTATTTGTGAGGTAGGTGGCATATTCACAGGGTAAGGTGACCTTTCCCCCACGCAAGTCATGGTATGCTAGATCTCTCTTTTGGAGAATATATCAGTCAGGGGTTTTTTTTGGGGGGGGTGGGTTGGCAGGCTGGCCTCGAACTCAGAGACCTACTGCCTCTGCCTCCTGAGTGCTTGTAGTCAGGGTTCTTTAGAGCAGTGTTTCTCAACTTGTGGTTTGCAACCCTTCTGGATATCAGATAGCTACATCTTGTGATTCATGACAGGAGCAAAATTACAGTTATGAAGTAGCAACAAAAATAATTTATGTTTGGGGGTCCCCACAACATGAGGAACTGTCTTAAAGGGTAAAGGGTTGCAGCATTAGGAAGGTTGAGAATCCACTGGTCTAAAGGAACATAATTCTCTCTCTCTCTCTCTCTCTCTCTCTCTCTCTCTCTCTCTCTCTCTGTCTCTCTCTCTCTCTCTCTCTATGTGTGTGTGTTTAGGGCTGACCACTTGGGAATTAAATAGC
>NW_004949145.1:1027810-1033555 GCF_000317375.1 Microtus ochrogaster
TTGTGAGCCACCATGTGGTTGCTGGGAATTGAACTCAGGACCTCTGGAAGAGCAGCCAGTGCTCTTACCCTCTGAGCCATCTCTCCAGCCCCCCAATAAAGTCTTTTTTTAGTACATTCCCCTCAGTGTTGTTCCTTACAGACGATTGTTTAAGCCTAGCATTCGTCTTGTTTCTCTTTTGTTTCATCTGCTCTTTGTTCACAATTTTATTTCTTCTTCTGCCTTATTTGATGCATCTAATTAATTATACATCATTTTTATAAATTCTTAACTTTCTAAGGTAGTACAAATCCACTACTTTTTACATGACACTCTTTTCCCCTGCCCCGTGTATCCCATTTTCTCCGAATGGAGAAGTTCTTTGGCATTTAGTATGAGTCAGCTGTGTGCTGTACACTGTATTGATTTTGGTGTTACTCCAACAAGACCATCTCAGAAGTTATGCACCCATAAGAGAACACCGAAACCAAGCATGGCAATCATTTGACTTGCAGTTTTTAGAACGTAAGATGGGGGCTCTGTTACAGCTCTGAAGGGAAAGGTACCCCAGCAGTTGGGAGCCAAGGAAGACCACAAAGTCACACCACACAGCAAACCTCACACAAGAGATCTATTGGGAAAGACAGAAGAGGGTGGCCACCTCTGCTCAGGAGAGAAGCAGCAACTGAACAGGAGGCAGGCTTCATGAAGGGTTTCTTAGGGGCAGAGCTTTACAGGGTGCCCTGTGATTGTTGGCATTTTGTGGCTTGATCTCGGGGCAAGCTCAGGGATGGATGGGAGTATTTAACCTGATCTTGGACTTTTTTTCCACGGGGCAGAGCTTAGCCACCTGCATCTCCAGGGGCTGGAAACTGAGATTGTGACACTTAGAGTAGTCTGGGGGTGGGAACCGGCCACTTGTGCCTGAAGGGTTTACTGTGGCCATACCTGTAGATCTAGCACTTGGGGGACTAAGGCAAAGGGACCAAAAGTTCAAGGCCAGCTTGTGTTGTGTAGCTATACCCTGTCTATGAGAGAGAGAGCACTTGGGAAGCTGAGACAGAGGGTTGTAAATTTGAGACAGCCTGAGCCACATAAAACCCAAAGCATAGACAGTTTAGCTAGTGCTAACTCTTTTCTGTTCTGCTGTATTGTTTTGCTGTTTGTTGATTGGTTGGTTTGAGATGGGGTCTCACAATATAGCTTTGAACTCACTGTGCAGCCAAGGCTTCCCTGGAACTCAGAACGCCCAACATTTGCCTCCTGAATGCTGGGATTGCAGGAATGTGCTGCCATGTTCCAGCTTTAACTGTCTAATCGAAGCCCATGTAAGGATTTGAACCAGAACATGTTTATATCATTTCAGGATTTGGTGACGTTTGGAGATGTAGCTGTAAATTTCACTCAAGAGGAATGGGAATGGCTGAATGATGCTCAGAGAGACTTGTACAGGAAGGTGACGTTGGAGAACTATAGGAGCCTAGTGTCACTGGGTAAGGACATCTCTGGAGAATTCCAACTCTACACATGGGCTGTGCTCTGTGAAATGTCTTTGGGATACCCCTGAGTTGCTTTACTAAATTTCTCCTTTTTATTAAAAAAAAAAAATTAAAATTACCTCTGTGTGTGTGTGTGTGTGTGTGTGTGTGTGTGTGTGTGTGTGTGTGTGTGTGTGTGTGTGTGTGTGTATGTGTGTGTGTGTGTATGTTGGGGAGTTGTGTGCACATGCCACAGTGTGTGTTTAGAGGTCAGAGGACAGCTCTGTGACGTCAGTTCTCTCCCTCCCCCTTTTCAGGGTTCCATGGGTGGAACTCAGGATATCAAGCTTACACAGCAAGTTCTTTTCCCACTGAGCCATTTTATTGGCCCAGTTTCTCTTTCTTAAGCCAATGGAGTGGCATATACCTGTAGTTCCAGTTCCAGAGGACTGGTGTATTAGTCAGGGTTCTCTAGAGGAACAGAACTGATAGGATGAATTTGTGTGTGTGTGTGTGTGTGTGTGTGTGTGTGTGTGTGTATACACATATAGTATATATACTTATATATACTGTAGTTGTTCCGCCCACAAGGCTGGATGTCTCCGCTGGTCTTCAGTTTACACCAGAATCCCACAGTAGGCTCTAATGTCAGTGAACGAGCAGGCAAAGAGAGCAAGTTTTCTTCTTCCACATCCTTATGTAGGCTGTTAGCAGGTGTGGCCCAGGTTAAAGGCGGGCCTTCCCACCTCAGATGCTCTAATTAAGAAAAAAAATCTCTCGGGTGTACCCAGCCACTAGGGTTTTAGGTAATTGCAGATGTAGTCAGGTTGACAACCAAGAAGAGCCACCTGCTGGGGAAGGACTGCCTGGGGAAACAGCCTGGGCGAGCTAGCAAACCCACTCCAAAAGTTCAAAAAGAATTGTGTTTTATAAGTTACATTTTACAGAATTGGTAGCTTTTTTTAGACTGTCCCTTTGTGTCACTCATTCTAAAGAATATTTCCCGTCTCCCTTAGCTCCCACCTGTAACATCCCCCCTTCCTGATGAGGAGGGGACTTGAACTCCGAGAGTGACTAATTCCTCTTCTGTTTCTTGGAAGCAGGAATTCCTGTTTACAAGCCAGCTGTGATCTCATTACTGGAACAAGGAAAGGACCCCTGCATAGTGCAGAAGGAAGGAGCAAGAGAAGCCTGCCCTGGTGAGTGGGAGCCCCTTGCTGGTCAGCCTCGGATGTTGGCGAAGGCCCAGCTCACTGTTGGCGCTTCTGGAGTAGGTTTCTTTAAAGCATGTGGTCCTTGCGGAGGACGGTCTATCATGCCGAGCTGGTTTAGAGTGCGTGAGTTTATTGGGTACACAGCCTGCAGCAGTAGAAGAATAAACAGCAAGCTGCAGAGAGACATTGGAGCATCGGGTCAGATGCTCACACCGATAGGGGAAGCCCGGGAACCAGGAGCTTTTGATGGATACAAGGCTCCAGGCAGATGCCCTCTCCGAGTGAGACTTCCTGTTAGCCATTCCCACCACAGGTGATTTTTGTATCGTAGGAGGACAGTAGCTGCTTTGGAAAGATACCTGGGAATGTTTACTTCCTAGCTGTGGTCAAGGACACAGTGGTTTTGTTTGTTTGTTTTAATCTAACACAGTGTTTCATTCATCCTGTGTGTCACTATCCATTTGGGAGAGTTAACAACCCTTTCAGCGGGGTTGCCTAAAACCATCAGAAAACACAGATATTTACATTATGATTCACAACAGTAGCAGAATCACAGCTATGAAGTAGCAATGAAAATAGTGTTATGATTGTGGTTCACCACATGAGGAACTGTATTAAAGGATTACAGTATTGACAGTTTTCTCGACATCCTCTGTAGTTAAACGTCTCTATAGTTTCATTACGTGTTGTGTGTTTCCCTAGTAGTTATCCTTCTCATTTACATTATCAGTTGTGTTTCCCTGAACCCGAGCAAAGCAATCTCATAACTCATTCTTTTATATCTATAATAGTTTGCTATTTTAAGTAATGTATTAGGTTGCTATTCATGAATCAGTTGTATTTTCCAAGATCCAGCCTGTGCGTTTATTTTGTATTACTATTCTCTTTTTCTTCCTTTTTTTAATATTTATTTTATTTTAAGTGTATTGGCATCACAGCCCCTGGAACTGAAGTTCCAGACAGTTGTGAGCTGCCATGTGGGTGCTGGGAATTGAACCCGAGTCCTCTGGAAGAGCAGCCAGTGTTCTTAACTGCCGAGCCAGCTCTCCAGCCCCCTACTATTCTTTTTCAATTCTTGGTTTTGGCTTTTTCTTTCCTCCTGATTTTCCCATTTATTGTATTCTCGATAATGCTGCTAAAAGGTAGCTTAGCCTGCCGCTCTCAGTCTCTCTTATTGGTGATAAATTGTCAAGGGCTCTGAGATTTCCTCTGGGTATCTTCAGCTGTCTCCTGTAGATTCTGATAGTTCATGATTTTTGTTACTATTCTCTCCTATAGTTTTAAACTTCCCTTTCATTTGAGTTGTTTGAAGGATAATTTTCTTATCTGTTACTGTTGAGGGAAGGCTGCTTGTTCATCCCGGCTGCCCAGAACCAAAATAATCATATGGAAACTGTATTAATTAAATCACTGCTTGGCCCATTAGCTCTAACTTCTTATTGGCCAACTCTTATATCTTAATTTAACCCATCTCCGATAATCTGTGTATCACCACGAGGTCATGGCCTACCAGCAAAGTTCCATGGCTTCTCTCTGACTCCTCCTCCTTTTTCCCAGCGTTCAGTTTAGTTTTCCCCACCTACCTCTGTTCCCCTATAGCTTGCTCTAGGCCCAAAGCAGTTCCTTTATTAACCAATGATATTCACAACATACAGAGGGGAATCCCACATCAATTACATTTTGTTCAGATTGTTTTATTGTATTTGATCATATAGTGGTTGTATTATATTTTGTGAAGTGGGGTATTTCGAGACAGGATTTCGCTTTACAGACAAAGCCGGACTTGAATTCACAGAGATCTGCCTGCCTCTGCCTCCTGAGTGCTGGAATTAAAGGCGTATGCTGCCACTGCCCAGCTCACGTAGTGTTGATCTTAGGATATATTTATAGATGGTAAATCAAACAATTTGAGTTTTGACACAGGTTCCTTTACACTAAGCTTTGACACCATGTAGTACCTTTTATAAAATTGACTTTTACTATTTCAGAACTTTTACAGTTCATATCAATTTTATAATGAAATTGAGAATTTCTACTCAAGGAGCTTTGTTTGGGATTATGTTTACATATCAATTGAGAGAGATCAGATAGATCCCTTTCTTGCTAAAAATTTTATAATTAAAAATACTCATTCTACAACTGTTGAGATAATATATTACCATTAACATAGTGAACAATACTGATGATTATTCAATATTCAACTAACCTTGCATCCCTTGGATTTATTTTTGGTCAAAATTATGCTTCCCATATTTTATTAGTTTGATTTGCTATGGTTTTGGTCAGCATTTTGCATTTGTGTTTAGACACTCCACTGGCCTGTGGAATTGCCTGTAATTTATCTGGCTTTATTATCAAGATAATAATGGACTTGTGAAAACAGGAGTCTTTTGTCAACCTCTGCTTTCCGGAAAGGTTTCCCAGAATGTTATTCTTTTTCCCTTAAATCTTTGGTGGGATTCACTAGAGAAGACGTGTAGGGAACAGAGGCAATGAATATAGGAGGATTTGGGTGATTTAATTCTTTGCTTCATCTTTGGTAAGGCGTTATCTTTCAAGAGATCATGCATTTCAAGTGAGCTGTACAGTTGATTAACATAATTTACTTTATAAAACTATCTTTTTAGTTCTATAGAACATGATGATTAACTCCTTTTAGATCTGATGTTGACAATTTTTCTCTTATAATTTTTCTAAATTTTTAAAAATATTTTATTTGCTTTGTGTGTGTATGTGTGTACATGTGTATGGAGGCCAAAAAAACAAGTTCAGAAGTCGGTTCTTTCCTCCTTTAGTGTGGGTTCTGGACGTCAGCTTTAGGTCATCGGGCGGAATGGCAGACGCCTTTGTGCCCTGAGCCATCTTACTGGCACTCCTGTATTACCAACACTCCTGTATTACTAGCACTCCTGTATTACTATATTACTAGCACTCCTGTATTACTAGCTCTCCTGTATTACCAGCACTCCTGTATTACTAGCACTCCTGTATTACCAGCACTCCTGTATTACTAGCACTCCTGTATTACCAGCACTCCTGTATTACTAGCACTCCTGTCTTACTAGCACTCCTGT
>NW_004949145.1:1033763-1040424 GCF_000317375.1 Microtus ochrogaster
AGCACTCCTGTATTACTAGCACTCCTGTATTACTAGTACTCCTGTATTACCAGCACTCCTGTATTACTAGCACTCCTGTATTACCAGCACTCTTGTTTTTTTGTTTTGTTTTATTTTTTCAGACGGGGTTTCTTTGTCTTTTTTTTTTTGAAACAATGTTTCTTTGATCAGTGTGTAGCCCTGGCTGTCCTGGAACTTTCACTGTAGACCAGGCTGGCCCTTAACTCACAAAGATCCGTCTGCCCCTGCCTCCCAAGTGCTGGGATTAAATGACTAAATGTAGTTTTTTAAAAAGAGGTAATCTTATGTGGGACTAATAAGGAGAAGCCAAATTAAAGCCTTACTAAGTTAATAAAAGTAAGCAGTTTGACAAGAAATGATGTTTTCATGATGACATTGTGGCTTCAGCAATCGACTGAAAATTTATATTTGGTTAGAACGTATTACAAAGAAAATTGTTTTCAGAAGCACCTTTCCTAGAAGGTAAAAATTCACCATAGAGTAGCTCTAACTGTCCTGAAACTCACTATGTAGACCAGACTGGCCTCGAACTCACAGAGAACCAACTTCCTACCCCATTCTCCCAAGTACTGAAATTAATGAATGGTGTGTTCCACTGTACCCAGCTTAATCACCTTTTTTTTTTTTTCCGAGACAGGGTTTCTCCATAGCTTTTTTGGTTCCTGTCCTGGAACTAGCTCTTGTAGACCAGGCTGGCCTCGAACTCACAGAGATCCGCCTACCTCTGCCTCCCGAGTGCTGGAATTAAAGGCGTGCGCCACCACCGCCCAACTTATCACCTTTCTTAATTTAGTTTTTAAGATGCATTAAGAGATGTTAAATTGTTTAATTTTTTTTTTTTTAGTATTTTACTTTCTCTGAGCACTTTCTTTTCTTATAATGAATGGATCTTAAAACCTCTGTTTTCTTGGTTTCCTTTAGATTGGGATTATATATTCAAAGGCATTGAATTTTCATCAAAGCAAGATATTTATGAAGAATCAGCCAAAGTCCTACCAAAGCAAAGAAGCCATCTTAGATATAGCCTTGACTGTCCCAATTGGAAAGAAGACCATGGAAGTGTACACTGGCTTAAGAATGGGTTGGGAGGTCAGAAGGTACATTCTGATCAATTGCTCACCGTTCATAAAGAAGTCCCTGAAGATCAAAGTAATGGGTGTAATCCATCTTGGCAAATATCCCATCAGGATGCAATACTAGATATACCACAAAGTTTCTCTACCAAAGAAAAAACACATCAGTGTGAGCCACAAAAGAGAAGCTACCGAAAAAAGTCTGTTGAGGTGAAACCCAAGAAGGTGCATGTAGAAAGGAAAGTTCTTAAGTGTAACGAATGTGAGAAAGTCTTTCACCAGAGCTCATCCCTTACTCTCCACCAGAGAATTCATACTGGAGAGAAGCCCTACGCATGCATTGAGTGTGGGAAGGCCTTCAGCCAAAGTGCAAACCTAGCTCAGCATAAGAGAATCCACACTGGGGAGAAGCCTTTTGAGTGTAAAGAATGTAGGAAGGCCTTCAGCCAGAATGCACATCTTGCTCAGCATCAAAGAGTTCATACCGGGGAGAAACCTTACCAGTGTAAAGAATGTAAAAAAGCCTTCAGCCAGATTGCACACTTGACTCAGCATCAGAGAATTCATACTGGAGAGAGACCTTTTGAATGTATTGACTGTGGGAAAGCCTTTAGTAATGCTTCGTTTCTTGCACAGCATCAGCGAATCCATACAGGAGAGAAACCTTACGTGTGTAATGTGTGTGGGAAAGCTTTTAGTCACCGTGGATACCTAATTGTACATCAAAGAGTTCATACCGGAGAGAGGCCCTATGAATGTAAAGAATGCAGGAAGTCTTTCAGCCAGTACGCACACCTTTCTCAGCACCAGAGAGTCCATACCGGAGAAAAACCTTACGAATGTAAAGTCTGCAGGAAAGCTTTCAGCCAGATTGCTTACCTTGATCAGCACCAGAGGGTTCACACTGGAGAGAAGCCCTATGAGTGTGCCGAATGCAGAAAGGCCTTCAGCAACAGTTCCTCACTCACTCAGCACCAGAGAAGTCACACTGGAGAGAAACCCTACACGTGTAAGGAATGTCGGAAAACGTTTAGCCAAAATGCCGGCCTTGCTCAGCATCAGAGAATCCATACTGGAGAGAAACCTTATGAATGTAATATTTGTGGGAAAGCCTTCAGTTATAGTGGCTCTCTCACTCTCCATCAGAGAATTCATACCGGAGAGAAGCCGTACGAATGTAAAGATTGCAGGAAATCCTTCAGGCAACGTGCACACCTTGCTCATCATGAGAAGGTCCATATTATGGAGTCGTTCCTGTCCCTTTCCTCTCCATCACCCTCTACATCCAATCAGTTGCCAATAGCTATAGATTTGATCTCATAATATGATCCAAATCTGACCCATTAGAACCCTTGCTATTTCATCCTCCTTGTCGTCTACTTGTTAATCTGATTTGTGTGGGTACTGAAATAGCCTTCCAGTGTACTCACCCACGCCTCTGTCAGTCTTCACACTTCATCCAAACTAGAAGAACACATTTTGGTCTTATTATTTATCCTTCATTAGTTAAGGTTCCTCACTTACTGACATCTAAAAGTTCATAGGGGAAAAGCACACAGTCCTTAAAGTAACCTAACAGGCCACCTTGTCCCCAGCACCTTGTTTCAAACTACCTTCTAAACCCTTCATGCCAGTGTTCCCCCTCCCTTGGAACATCCAGAATTAAAATAGATCTAGGCTCTAATCTTTGCTCTTCCATTTCCCATCCCTAATTTTAGAGCTTTTGGTCTTTTGTAACCTTCCGTCTTATTTCTATATGGGACTAATAATGGTTCTACCTCAAAAGTTATTGGGAAAAGTAAATAATGCATGTGAATTTCTCAGCAGAGTGCCTAGCATAAAATAATATTAATCTAAAATAAAAATATGATGATGCACAAAGAAGAGTTGATCATTTTAATCTTGAAGAAGCAAAACACAGACCTGGATGCTATAACGTTGGTTTTATTAGAAATAGTGAAGTTGGAGACTGAGGCTGCAGCTCGGCTTGTAAAGAGTTTCTTAGCAGGCACAGGCCTGGTCCACTCCCAGTGCCACGTAAGACAGGCATACAAGTTCAAGGTCATTCTGACCTACATAGCAAGTTCAAGTCCAGCCTGCGCTTCATGAGACCCTATCTTAAATAAATAAATAAATATATATTGCAGTTGGATTGACATTAGACTGATGTCACACTGGAAAGTATGAATATGTAAATATGTGACTAAATAAGAAAAACAGTTTCATTATTCACGTTCTATGAAGCCACACTTTTCTCGAAAAAAAGAAAAAACTCACTCCAAGGTAAAATTTACTAAGATATATCCATTATATATATGTATTTTTTTTTTTTTTTTGGTTTTTTTGAGACAGGGTTTCTTTGTGGCTTTGGAGCCTGTCCTGGAACTAGCTCTGTAGACCAGGCTGGTCTCAAACTCACAGAGATCTGCCTGCCTCTGCCTCCCAAGTGCTGGGATTAAAGGCATGCGCCACCATCGCCCGGCCATTATATATATGTAAACAAAAGAAAATACATATTTAAAAACAGTGCAGATAATTTGATCATATTCAGTGAACTAGAGCACTTACCAAGATGAACCACAGCTAAGGCCTTAAAACACATCTCCAGCTGGCAGTGGTGGCACATTCCTTTAATCGCAGCACTCGGGAGACAGAGGCAGGTGGATTTGTGTGAATTTGAGGTCAGCCTGGTCTACTAAACAACTTTCAGGACAGCCTGTTAGAGACTAACACTATCTCAAAAAACTCCAGTTTTTTTTTTTTTTTAAGAAATTGAATAGGTGTGTGTGCGTGCGTGTGTGTACGTGTGCCCGTGTATACATGCAAGTGCCTGAGGAGGCCAGAAGGCAGCACTGGAGTCCCTGAAGCTGGAGTTGCACCTGTTGATGAGCCATCCAGTGTGGATGCTGTGCTCATAATCACTGCGTTATCTCCATAGCACTGCATCTCAGCTAACTCAGAAGAACTCAAAGCTTGTGAAATAAATGCTTTCTGGCAAGAATGGAATGACCTAAGAAACAACAGAAAGATAACCCAACTGTGCCCTAAACTTGAACCAAACTAGCACCCTTTTCAAGAACTCAGTTCAAAGAAGACATCCTAAGAATAGACACTAGGAGTTTGCAGAGATGGCGCAGCAGTTAAGAGCACTTGCTGCTCTTGCAGTGAACCTGGGCTCAGTTCCAAACACCCACATGGTGGCTCACAACCACCTGTAACTCCAGGTCCAGGGCTTCTGATGTCCTCTTCTGGCCCCCATGGACAGTACGTGCAAGTGATGCACATACAGATATGCAGGCAAAACACGACATACGCATAGCATACAAAAATCTCTTAAAATATGAATGGGAACTACAGAAAGAACAGAAGGCTTGGAGTGCATCTCGATGACAGAGTACCAGCTCAGCATGTATGAGGGAGGCCCTACCAAGGTTCAGTCGCCATCACCTGCCACCTCCCCAGTTCCAGATGGAAATCAAATAGAAAATCAAAACAAAATGATTATTTGAGAATGTCCATGAAATTAATGAACTATTTATGTGCATAAGGAAAATGGAAAGAATACATGTTGCCAGTGTCTGGGATTATAACCGGTGCCTAAAAGCTCCTTTGCTAAAAGGCAGTGACTCCATCTTGGTCCCACAACCGCTATAAAAGGTGCCCAGAGGTCCCTGGTTATTACCCTAAACCTGCAGTCACCTTGCATTCTAGGAGCAGCAATGCCCATCAATGTTTGTGAAGGGCTCAGCCAGGAAACTGTCTTCCATGCAAGCATGGGGACCTGAGTTCAGATTCCTAGCAACCACCCAAAAGTTTGGTACAGCAGTGTGCCAGTCTGTCACCACAGCACCGCAAGAGCAGACAGGCAGATCCTGGTGACTCCTCAGCCTATCTAAACCGATGAGTCTCAGTGACAGACTTCCTCAAAACCTAAGGGGACCGGCCATCAATATAGCTGAGTCCATATCACCTCTGGCTGCACTAGCCTGATGACCTGAATTCAAGCCCCAGGACCTATAGGAAAGGGGCAGAAGAGAATCTGCTCCCCAGAGTTGCCCTTTAACCTCCATGTCTACAACACGGCAGAGTTTCCCTCACACACATACACACATACAGTCATTCTTTTTAAAAGTGGAGAGCAATTGAGATCACTGGACATCAACTTCCAGACACATGCTGCACACATACTTACTTTCCACATGCATGCATGCATGCATGTGCACACACATTTTTTCAGACAGAGGATGAAAACCCCGTATGATGCTGAAATTGTACCCTGACTAAGAATAATCATCTTAAGTGTTGCCAAAGCTCTGGCTCTGGCTTCCCCTCAGCATCCTAGTCTATGTGATCTCTATAGGAAGAATTCAGGCAAGACCCACACAGCCTTGAGTGGATAATAGGTCTCTATTAAAAGGCCAGGCCAGGTATGGTGGCACACACCTTTAATCCCAGCACTGCGGCAAGTAAATTTCTGTGAGTTCAAGGCCAGCCTGGTCTACAAAGCAAGTTCCAGGACAGCCTGTACTGTAACACAGAGAAACCCTGTCTCGAAACAAGAAACAAAAACAACAAAAAAGGCAAAGTAGACTACTCCCAAGTGGGGAGGGACCATTGTGGGCAAAAGTGGACAGTAGCCACAGAAAGCTAGGCAGTCTTGATATTTCTGTTGGCTCTTGAACAGAAAGCTTTCCTCATACCGTTTTTTCAGGCAGGCCCATTTGGATTAACTCTGAAGGGAGGAAACAATGGTATATCTCTGTTCTTTACCAGAAAGCCCTCTGAGGAGCTCAAAATGTCATGTCTTTACTGAAAACCAGAGACTTGACTCCAATTGCACTGGTGTTTGTTGTTGTGGGGTTTTCTGTTTTGTTTTCCTTTTTGTTTTATCAAAACAGGCTTTCTCTTTGTGGCTTTGGAGCCTGTCCGGGAACTCACTCTGTAAAACAGGCTGGCTTCAAACTCACAGAGATCCACCTGCCTCCATCTCCCTGAGGACAGGAATTAAAGGCGTGTGCCACCACCGCCTGGCTAATTGCACTCTTTTGACTGACAACCAAGGTCCTGTGTTTTTGTTTTCTGGTTTTACAAATTGCTGCTACTGAGGGATGAGTCAACACTCAGCAACTTTAAAGCCTGCCAATGCCTAACTAGCGACCTAATATTATGGGAACCGCAATGACAACTTCCTGAAGCAACCCTACAGAGCCATGCTGAGGAGATCCAACACACACACACACACACACACACACACACACACACACACACACCCCTACTCATCCCAGAAAGGGAACTCACTACAGACCAAAGCAGTGATTGCATCTAAACCAATGAGGTTTTTTTGGGTTTTTTTTTTTTTGGATTTTGTTGTTGTTGTTGTTTGTTTGTTTTAATCTGCATTTTATATGTATGCCTAGTGCCTAAGAAAGCCAGAAGAGGGTGTCAGATCCCCCTGGAACCTGAGTTATAGTTAGTTTTGAATTACCACGAGGGTGCTGGGAGTCTCTCCAGCTCCCAAATGAGTTTTTATTGGGGTTCCTAGCAGGAGTATGGATGAGGGGTTACTT
>NW_004949145.1:1041720-1057453 GCF_000317375.1 Microtus ochrogaster
GTGTCTTTTTGGCAGTTCAATCTTCTATATCCTTTATAAAATTGTATTTTGTTGTATGTGTATGAGGACAACCTGCTGCAATTGTTTCTCCTTTCTCCATGTAGGCCCCAGGGATTGAACTCAGGTCAATCAGGCGTGTAGTCTAGAGTCATCTGGAGTCTCATCTGAGGAATTGCCCAGATCAGACTGTGAGCAGTGGAGGACTGTCTTAATTGGAAATTGATGTCTATGGGTAGGCACCACCATTCCCTGGGCAAGATGACCTGAGGTATACGAGGCAGCTAGCTAAGCATGAGCCTGGGAACCAGGAAACAGCATTTCTCCAGTTGCTGCCGCCTGAGTTCCTACCCTGACTTCTCAGTGATGGACCCACCATGCCCTGCAAGTGTAGCCAAATAAACTCTTTCTTTCTGAGTTGTTTTGGTCAGTGTTTGTCACAGAAAAGTGGAGTACATGGACTCTGTTACCACTGAGCCACATCCCAGATGGGACACCTTTGACCTGGAGCCAGCCTTTCTGGCCAGATTAGAGGACAAAGATTTGGGCAGAGGTGAAGGTGGGTAGACAGGGAAGGAGGAAAATGTGCCTCTCCTTGACCTCTTCTGTGCAATGACCTTATTTTTGTTTACAGATCTGAAAATTTAACATTTAAACAGCATGCCAGCTGCGTTTACCCTGCCTGCAAGTTGAACTTCCATAAGTTTTGGTTGTTTTCTTACTTGTATTAGACTGTTTATTGTTGAGACAAAATACCTGAGCAAAACAGGGAAAGATTTATTTTGGTTTTATCCATCATAGTAGGGTGAGCAGCATAGTAGGGCAGAACTCTCATGTGGTAATTAGAAGAGAGAGGGGAGAGGGAAGAGGTAGAGAAGGCTCTTGTGAAAGCTCCCCAATGTATTAGTCAGCTTCAGCTGCCGTAACAAAATACTATAAATTTGTTGACGTGAAAGGGGAGATGGGGGTGGAGAAACGGCTCAGCAGTTTAGAGCAGAGGTTCAATTCTCAGCATCCACATGGTGACTCACAACCGGACCTCCAGCTTCAGGGAATCGGATACCTTCCTCTGGTCTCCAAGAGCACCAGGCATATGCATGGTGCAGGCAAAACATCCATACATATAAAATATTTTAAACTCTTTATTCTTCTCTCATACAATGCATTCCGACTGCAGCTTCCCCTCCCTGCTCCTTCCACTCCTCCTAGTACCCCCACCTCCCCCTCTCCTCCAGATCCACTGTGCCTCCATTTCTCTTCAGAAAAGAGCAGGCCTTCCAGGGATAGCAACCAAAACCAGCATAACAAGTTACAATAAGACTAGGCACAAACCTCATGTCAAGGTTGGATAAGGCAACCCAGTAGGAGGAAAAGGGTCCCAAGAGCAGACAAAAGAGTCAGAGACACCCCCACTCCCACTGTTAGGGGTCGCACAAAACCCCCAAGCTAAACGACCATAACACGTAGAGGACCCAACACAGACTCATTCAGGTTCTGTGATTGCTGCTTCAGTCTCTGAGCCCCTGTGTGTCCTGCTCAATTGATTCTCTGACTTCAACCCCTCTGGCTCCTGAGAGGGCTTGTGGTGGGGGCAGCAGAGCAGAGCCAAGACAGGCTCTCCTGGTAGCCCTAATAGAGACTAGGTTTTAGTTTCAGTTCACTAAATGGAACAGAGCTCAACAGACTGTGCTCAGTAAAACCACAGCTTAGGAGCAACCGATCAGCAGGTGCCTTCTGCTGGCTCAGCAGGCGCCCCACAGCCTTTCTGCTGGCTCAGCAGGTACCCCAGGGCCCCTTCTGCTGGCTCAGGCACCCCACAGCCCCCTTATGCTGGCTCAGCAGGCACCCCCAGTCTCCTGATAACTAAAGATAGTGTTCCCTACCCTGCTGCTGGAAGGTCCCTAACCACTAGGACCTCCCATCAATCAGTCCCATGCTGATTTTTCCCCCACCAATCAGCCCCAGATTAATCCCTCCTCCCTGGAATTCCTCTAACTCTGCTAAAAAAGGAGCTCATGACCTGCTTTGAGGGTCACCAGGTGCCACCCCAACATTGAAAATAATAAAGTGCTCTTGTTACTGCATATGTGGCTGTTGGTCTTTCCTTGGGGGCTTCGCTCAGACCCTAACAGCTTCTACAAGCCTTTCTCCCCCTCTTCTGCAGGGTTTCCTAAGCTTGGTCTAATGTTTAGCTGTGGGTCCGCCTCTGCTACCATAAATTTATACATATAAATAAAATTTTAAATTTAAATTCTTAAGAAATTGTTTTAAAAGACAGGGTGGGGCATGACTCAACCCCTCAAAGACACAGCCACACCCCCATGATCTAGTTCCTCCAGTAACACCTCACCAAAACTTCCCAGAGTCACCTGCCAGCTAGAGATGATGAGCCTATGGTGGACAGTTCGTATTCAAACCCCAACACTTGTGGTCAAAATTAGACCATCTTGGTCAAACACTATAAACTTTTCTTAACAAGAAACAGGTGTTCTCCTAAATAGCTTTTGCACAAGGAAAACTCATACAAAAGAGCCTGACTGTATACAGTTGAATCACACAGAAGAATTCGGACTTTATTTCTTATACAACGTACACAAGCTGGAAAGAGGGACAGAAAAATACACTGAACATGTTGGATAGCTCAAAGGGAAACAGCCAGTACACTACCCCAGGAGTACTTCCATGAATTTATCACCTCGAGGTGCTACAACACACTATCACAGACTGGTTGACTTACAGAGAAATGAGGTTCTCACAGTTCCTCCAAAGGCTGGAAATCCAACATCAGGGTATCACACTGGTCAGTGGTAAGGGCTTTTTCTTAGTTTGCAGATGGCCGTCTGTGTTCTCACACAGTATAGAAAGAGATCAAGCCCTCTGGTGTCTCTGATCAATACACTTATCAAAAAGGCCCATCCACAACATGACTTCATTAGTCTCATTTCCAAATATCACACTGAGGAGTTAGAGCTTCAACATATGAGTTTTGGGGTAACACAAATGTTCAAGCCATAAAAACAGTTACTTTTTGTACAACAACTAGCAATATTACATGAAAATGCTGTTTATTTATATAAATATAGACAATTTATGTTCAAATAAAAAGGTAAAAAATAACTTCTCCCTGCTCTGAAGTTCCCCATTCTCCAGTCTCTCCTGCCCACGCAACCCCGAGCCTGTCTTAATCACACTAAATTTTCTCAGTGCATCTTGGCATCCACGGAGTCAGTGTGCTACTGACTGCAGCACACCACTGGCAACACTATTTTAACACTTCTCTGTTCTCATCCCAACACATTTCTGTCAGGAGAAGAGGAACCCTGTTTCCTGTTTCGTTTTTGGTTTTTCGAGACTAGGTTTCTCTGTGTAGCTTTGGAGCCTGTCCTGGCACTAGCTCTGTAGACCAGGCTGGGCCTCAAACACAGAGATCCGCCTGCCTCTGCCTCCCGAGTGCTGGGATTAAAGGTGTGTACTACCACAGCCCAGCTGTTTCCTGTTTTGCCTGTTAGTCTTTACTTACAGTTCTGAGAACAGACTCAACACTCCATTCTCCTGGGACCTCAACTTGGGCTCAAAGCACCATCTAGAGAAAGATGGAGTCACAGTTCCATTTGATTGTATAAATCCAGTGAACTGTCCTCAAAACTACACTGGAAATAAAATAGCAACTGAAAAACTGTGGGCCAATATCCTGAGCGTACTTCAGCTGATTTCAGATCTTCAGTTCAAAATCCGCCAACTACTTCTGTGCTTTGGCTTTCAAGGGGAGGATATCCTAAAATGGCCCCAAAGACACAAAACATTTTATAGGCAGATAGTTCCCTCCCTCCAATTAATGATTTCTGATGTAGGATTTTTCAGCATTGTGATGGCACGGAAGCAATATCCATTAGGCTAGAAATTGTGGTCTTTTGCTAGGCTGAAGATGAGCAATAAGCAGTATGATTGCTCTCGAGATGCTGGGCAGCAGGATCAGCTGAGAACAACTGGGCTCCACGTTATACTGCGCTGCTAAACAATCACATTTGGTAGGGTAGCTATGCTAAATACAGTTCTGTTTTAAATGTTTCAACTTAGGGTGAGTTTATCAGGACATACATCGTAAGTCGAGAACACTCACGCACATTCCCCATGCCTCTGAACACTTCTTTGACATCCTTTTCAGCTTCTGTAGTTAGCAGCAACGTCAGGACTTTTCCTCTGAATGTGTGCTCTGATGTCGAATCAGAGATGAGCTCCGACTATACGCCTTACCACATTTGCTACATTCATACGGTTTCTCCAGAGAATGACTTCTCTGATGCCGTATAAGGTCCGAGCCGCTACTGAAGGCCTTCCCACACTCGTTACATTCGTAGGGCTTCTCCCCAGTGTGACTTCTTTCGTGCAGAATGAGGGATATGCGTTGAGTGAAGGACTTCCTGCACGTCTTGCACGCGTAGGGCTTCTCTCCAGTGTGGATTCTCTCATGCTGGGCAAGATGAGCGCTCTGGCTGAAGGCCTTCCCACACTGGTCACATTCATAAGGTCTGTCTTCACTGTGGATTCTCTTATGTCGGGTCAGAGATATCCGGTGGCTGAACGCTTTCCCACATTCTTCACACTGATAGGGCTTTTCTCCAGTGTGGATTCTTTGATGTTCAGTAAGAAATGACTGGCGGCCAAAAACTTTGCTACATTTATTGCATTTGAAAGGCTTCTCTTCTGAATGAATGTTCAGATGGACTTTAAGGTTTTTAATGCCACAAAACATCTTTCCACATTCCTTGCATTCGATGAGTTTCTTTTTCCTTTTGTGGATCTTCTGGTGTTGAATAAGGGATGAATAGCGATGGCAGACCTTCTCACATTTATTGCACTTAAACCGCTTCTCCCCGTTATGAGTTCTCAGGTGCAGAATAAGGGTCGAAAGGCGTCTGCAGTCTTTCTGACACTTATCACATTTGTAGGGTTTCCCTGAAGTGTGAATTCTCTGGTGAAGCATTAAGGGTGAGATCCTACTGAAGGACTTCCCACATTTCCTACACGTAAAAGGATGCTCTAAGTGCCAAGGTCTCTGCTGGGGACTCTGGTGTAAGGCCTTCCCTTTTCCATGAGTTTTCTTTCCGGTACAAATTCTTTTATTTACAAGGACTGTCTTCTTTTTGAAGCCTCTCCCATATTTACTACACTTTTGTATTTTCTTTCTACTGTGAATTTTCTTATGAAGTATAAAGGATGACATTCGGCTGAAGGCTTTCCCGCATTTTCTGCACTGGTGAATACTCTCAACCATGTGATTATTATGGGGTACACTGAGAGATGGGCATGAACCTGGAGCCTTCTCATGGTTAAAATTTTCCTTTCGTTTATGAATTCTCCTATGTATCAGAAGAGTTAATTTTTTATGAAAATTTTCCCCACATTTATCACATTCGTAGCTTTTCTCCCGACTGTGAACTCTCTGATGAAGAATGAGGGATAAGATCTGTCTGAAAACTTGTCTACAGTTACTGCATCCGTAAGACCTCTCTCCAGTGTGAAAGGCTTGATGAAGTTTAAAAGACAGACTTTGAAAAAAGGTTTTTCCACAATTATTACACTTTAAAGATTTCTTGCCTGAATGTCCTTTCTTGGGCTTTCTTACAAATGAATTTTTGTTTTGTTTTGTCTTCCCAGTGGTGACCTTTTGTTGTGAAGAAACTGGTTTCTGATGAATACTTTGCACAGATTTGTTACATTGACTTGTTGGTAGCTTCTTGGTCTCACACTTAGACGCTGATTCTGAAATACACCAGGAAGTTAGAATTAGTTTCCTGTGCTGACTAAATGAAGCTCGTGTAATAAAAAGGAGTCATTATAATTAGTCGTTATAACAGCACAATGCTAACAGGAGAGAGCAATGTGTCTTTCTCTAGACCCCACTACTGTACTAAGTCTTGTGCTGACTACTTTTGTCTGTTTTCTGAGACAGGGTTTCTCATGTAACAGTCTTGGCTGTCCTGAAACTCACTTTGTGACCAGGTTGGCCTCAAATTTTAGAGATTTCTTTATTAATGGCCTTCTTGCTTTGTGGTGATTACTTTGAATCATCAGTGTGACACAATCCAGAACCCCCGGAAGAAAAACATCTGAGAATGTCATAATTACCTTTGCCTACCGTGGGCAGCACCATCCCTGGGTTTGGGTTCCACACAGAATAAAAAGAAGGAAGCCAGCTGTGCAATGCATGCATTAACGCATTTCTCAGCTCTTAGCAGTGGACCTAAAGCAGCTAGTTGCTTGGACTGTAACCTAGAACTGCGAACCAATAAACCCTTTCTCTCTTAAGATGCTGTTTTCTGGGTATTAATCACAGCAACAGGAAACAGACATAGGACAGGGCTTTCCAGAAATATTTAGTAACTGAAATTCAGGAAACATTGAAGTTTGAAAGAGAATAAATCACTTTTATATATGTAATATATTTTATAACATATACATTTAACTCCATAGACTGTTCATTAGTTAAATGTATTTCACTATGTGAAATTCATAAAAGGGAATTAAAAGGCGTGGTTACTTGGGATTAAAAGTGGAAATAGAAATCAACTGTAAATGGGTAAGAGATGTTACCCGTGTGATGAAAACATCTAAAACTGGATTATGGTAACATCAAACTTGGTAAAGTTATGAAAAATTGGATTATACTCATTGTGAATACCTCTATAAAGTTATAAATCCTAAAAGCACATTCTTGAATACCGAAGCCCGAGAACATGAATGTACTAACAGTCACCTGCAAAGGACACGCTCCCTCCTGTTGAGCGGCCTGTAGGCTGTGTGATGTGCTCCAAGTTTGCTAGTTTTTGTGAGGTGTCACCTATGCGGGATGGGCCTTGGTGATGCAGCTGCCTCTGAGTCATCATGTCTGCTCCTGTAAGTAACCCCTGACCCACAGTCCTGTAAGGAACCCCAATAAAACTCAGTGGTTCACCAAACTGGACTTTGGTGGTATCCGTACTTTGATCTATTGTGGGGTCCCTATTTGGGGTGAGTAGGTGTGTATGCTGTCTCCCAGTGAAAAGCTTTGTCACACAATACACTCTGGGGTGGGCTTCTGATGACATAGCCGTCTTTGAGTCATTTCTGCAAATAACCTCAACAAAACACCCTGGTCCATCAAGTTGGACTTTGGTGGTATCCTTATGTTGATCTGTCATTGTTCCCTGACTGGGGCGAGTAGATGTTTGTCTCCCTCTCCCGGCAAACTGTTAGGTAACAGCGGGTGACGTTCCACAGGGTGATATCCTGGGCTACATAAGAGATGGCTCAGTGGTTAAGAGCACTGACTGCTCTTCCAGAGGTCATGAGTTCAATTCCCAGCAACCACATGATGGCTCACAACCATCTGTAATGAGATCTGGTGCCCTCTTCTGGTGTGTGGGTACACATGGAAGCAGAATGTTGCATACATAATAAATAAATAAATCCTTTAAAAAAAGGGTTATGTTTGTGTACATAGCGCGCACGTGTGTGTATATATATATATATATATACATGTATATGTCAGATATTCATGTTTACTTTAAAAGAAAACACTCAATAAGCACAACCATCCTTAATTTAACTTCTTGGCTCTCATAGCTGTCTCAAGTTGCTGTCTGTGACTTCTCTGTGATGAACTCAAAATACAAACCAAAATTAACCCTTTTGTGGTTGTTTGAATGAGAATGACCCCAGAAGGTTCATATATTTGAATGCTTAGCCAGCAGTTAGTGAGACTGGGACAAGGACGCATGGCCATGAGGAGTTGGTGACGCCTTTCTGGTAGAGGTACAGGCTGTGAGGTTTCCAGAGCCCACAGGAGGCTCAGATTTTCTCTGCCTGATGCCTGCAGATCTAGATGGAAAGCCCTCAGCTACTGCTCCAGTTCAATGCCTGTTTGCTGTCTGCCCCACTGGTGAGGGACTGGACTGGCCCTCTGAAACTGTGGGCAAGCCTTCAGTTAGAGGCTTTCTTTAATGGGTTTCCTTGCTCATGGCGTCTCCTCACAGCAATGGAGCAGTGACTTCCCCTTATGTGCTTCTCTCAGAGCATTTTACCACAGCTGATGGACAGTAATTAGGACAGGAGGCGAGCTACACTATATTACAGTATCACAGATCATCACAAATAGACCCAGCCCTATGCAACATACAGACTAGGGCCGCTTTACCTTTCTCAAGTCTGGACAGTCAGGAGCAGTGAAGCACATGCTACTCCATGAATGCTGGGAAAAGTTCTGTAATCCTGCAGCTGTTTAATATCTGGTAATAACTATCACAACTACTAACAGGAGAACAGGATGCCAGAATTACACTCTGGTAAAAGGAGGAATTAGGAAAAGTAACAGAAGGGCTGGAGAGATGGCTCAGCAGTTAAGAGCATTGGCTGCTCTTCCAGAGGTCCTGAGTTCAATTCCCAGCAACTACATGGTGGCTCATTGCCATCTATCTGTAATGAACCCCTTGGTTCTTCCACAGATCCTAAGCAAGGTATTTAGCCTGGGTCTTGATCCTCATTTGTCAAATTGGGATGACAAAGATTTCCACCATCATTGGAGAGGATAAAAGAGATGATGAACTTGCAGGCCTTGGCACAGAACCTGGACCTAGCAAGCGCTCCATAAACTGATTGCTATCGATTTACTGAGAACATCTTTATTTTCTCAGGCACTGCTGACTAAGTCAAAGCCTTGTACACTCTAGGCAAGTGCTCTGCCACTGAGCTATCTCCAGTTCCCTCAAGAAAGAAAAAGGTGCGCCATCCTTTTTCTAAGCTAGTGAAAATGAACGTTGAACTGCCATTACGCTGCAGTTCTGTAGATGGCGCTCATTTGCTAACTCTCCTTCCTGGTTAGACTCGGCTCTGACCCATCACTGCTGTGTTTCTCAGCCTGTGGGTCTCAACCCCTCTGGGGGCCAAATGACCCCCTCACAGGGGACACATATTAGATATCAGATATTTACATTAGGATTCATCACAGTATCAAAATCACAGTTATGAAGCAGCAATAAAATGATTATACAGCTGGGGTAACCACCACATGAGGAGCTGTATTAAAGGGTGGCAGTGTTAGTAAGGCTGACAAATACTGCAGTGCAGTAAAAGGAAAAACACTAAACTGTCAAAGGGACTAGTCAAGGAGCTGAGACCCAGAGGCATGGGGTACAGGTTTTTGGGAGTCACGGGGGTTGTGCTCACTCCTCCAGCAACTAGGATAGCAGCTGATATTCCATCCCTAGAGAGGCTGCTGAGAATCCATCCCTAGAGAGGCTGCTGAGAATCCATCCCTAGAGAGGCAGCTGAGGATCCATCCCTAGAGAGGCAGCTGGGGATCCATTCCTAGAGAGGCAGCTGGGGATCCATCCCTAGAGAGGCAGCTGGGGATCCAGCCCTAGAGAGGATGCTGAGATTCCAGCCCTAGAGAGGCAGCTGGGGATCCAGCCCTAGAGAGGCAGCTGCAGTTGGTGGTTTCCTGGCAACACTACAACTCTGGAAAGCAACTCGGAGATCTCTAGAGAATGACCCTTGAATCTAGTCACTCTTCTAAGTGGTGTGGGACAATTCTATATTCTGTCAATTATGTTTTAAATGAAGGCTGATTGGCCGATAGCCAGGCAGGAAGTATAGGCGGGAAAACCAGACAGGAAGTAGAGGTGGGGCAGAGAGAACAGGAGTATTCTGGGAAGAAGGAAGCTTCCACCACCCCCAGTCCTGCCCAGACCACGGAAGAAGCAGGATGTGACCTGCCACACTGAAAAAGGTACTGAGCCATGTTGCTAGCATATACTAGAATAATGGGCTAATATAAGTTATAAGAGCTAATACAAAGCCTGAGCTATTGGGCCAATCAGTTTATCATTAATATAGACTCTCTGTGTGAATTTCTTTGGGACTTACCAGCTATGGGAACTGGGCAGGACTGGAGGGGCCCACAAGCAGGCCCTCATGTATACTTCTATGACTCAAAACAACAAAGGCGGAAAAAACTAAAATGAACAACTTACATAACTGCACTCCTATTAATAAGAAATTAGAATCCAAGTGGAAACGAAATACAACGTGACAAAAGCAAACTATACAAACTGTGCACAGCCATGACCATCACTTTTGTAAAAATTACTTATCGATAACTAGGTAGCCTTAGTTGTTAACTTTTGCTTTTTCTGAACCTTATGTAACATGGCTAAATTTCATCTGTGACTTAAAGCAGCATTATGTCATATAAAAAATTTCTTCTTGTGTCAAGATGAAGATGGAAAATGAAGATAGGACCTTCCATTTACATTGTGTCGACATCTTCTCTTTTTTTTGGTTTTTTTTTTCGACATCTTCTCTTTAAAAAAAAAAATAGTAGCAGCTGTCCCCATTCCCCAGAGTCCTTGACTTTTGAGCCATAAACTCTTGAGCAAGATTATAGTACAAGACATAAACTCCCTCCAGGGGAACAGGGCTCAAACCCAATCAGAAAGTGTCTGGTTACCTTCATAACCTTCCTGGCACTGCTGTACCAGCAACTGCACCTTGCCTGACAGGTTGGTATTGCTCTGGCTTCTTTGTATTACATAACTTCCTGGGGTTTGGACATGAAAACATTCCCCAGAAGGGCTTGTGTATTCAAGACTTTGGTCCTTAGCTGGTGGGTCTAATCGCTAACAGGGGATTAGACAATAAGGACCCATATGCTTTCAGTGGTAGATTAATCCCTTGATAGATTCCTATATGCTAGCATTACTGAGAGGTGGTAGAGAGTAAGAAGTAAGAGTTGCACCTAGCTGAGTGGTGGTGCGCACGCCTTTAATCCCAGCACTCAGAAGGCAGAGACAGGTAGATCTCTGTGAGTTCCAGGCCAGCCTGGTCTACAAGAGCTAGTTCCAGGACAGGCTCCAAATCTACAGAGAAACCGTGTCTCAAAAAACAAAGAAACAAATTAAAAAAAAAATTGGACCCAGGTGGAGGAAGTAGGTTACAGGGGTGTGTCTAGAAAAGATACACCTTGTCCCCAGACCCCTCCTGGCAATCATGTGACTGAACCATCCTTGCTCCACATTCCCACCACTATGCCTTCCCTTGGGCCTAAACACATTAGATCCAGTCCACCCTGCACTGAACCTTTCAAAATCATGAACCAAATTAAACTTCTCTTTATGCTGCACTCAGTATCTGTTAGTGACTGAGAAGTGATAAAACACATTTAGATGCTCTCAGTCACTAAAGGCTGCACATCAGTGGCCTTTCTCCCTGGTTTGTACCTAGCTCAAAGACTCAAACTAAATGATGTCTACCTGGGACAGCCAAAGAGGAATTTATCTGCCAAGGGAAGTCACTGACTAGCAGCCAAAACGAAACGTTACAGAAGAGATGAACATTTTGGTTTTGTTTTGTTTTGTTTGGGAGACAGGGTTTTGCTGTGTAATAGCACTGCTGTCCTGGAACTCCCTCTATAGACCAGGATGGCCTCAAACTCACAGAGATCCGCCTGCCTCTGCCTTCCGAGTCCTGGGATTAAAGGCGTGCGCCACCATGCCTGGCATGATGAACACTTTTTAAGAAATAACAGAATCATTCAAATCTGAGCATTATCAAGAGTGTTGTCACCAGAGACCAGCCGATACCTCTTCTGATCACAAATGAGAAAGCACAGACATGGGGTGTCAGAGGCAAGGAGGATGAAGACCTGAATTTCTGGGTACAAAGGCAGACTGAGCTCTGATTCTGGGTCTATCAAATCACAGGACCTCTCTGGATGGCAGTGCCCCATTCACCTATGATGCCACGGTACTAATTCCACCCACTACAGTCTGTTGGGAGGAAATGACCTCAAAGCATACCTGACAGCAAGCAGAGACTAAATGAACATTTGTTATTCTTGCCCTAAGGTGTTATACCTGAGCTCTTTGCACAGGCCTGAGGCTTTGCCATGTGTAGTGGCAAGCTCTCAGGTAACATCTCAAAGAAGAAGCGCCCTCGTGACTGTTGAATACAGATACGAGGCACACACCACTATGAAGTAAAGTTTATTAGGAAAGTCTCGAGACACAATCAGACCTCAAGGCCTGAAGAGTGTGGGATAGTAAATGGTTCAGTGTATGTGAGAGCCAAACATCATTTGGGGTCTTAAATGGAAGAAGAGGTTTTACCTGGAGAGGTTCTTCTTTTCAAGTGAGAGTAGGAGACAGGGTGAGAAGATGGGAGGAGGGAGGGAGGAGGGAGGGAGGAGGGAGAGCACTCACACAATGAAAGCCTCCAAGACAAGAACCATGAGATGTGTGGCTGGGAGGAGGCCAGAGGAGCCTCTTCAGAGAAGTACCCAGAGCGATCTTTAGAGAACTCTCTCAAACCCAGAAAATATCTGACTTTTATAATATTTCAAGGAGTAGCAGAAAGTTTTATATCACAGGATTTACGCTGTATATCTGATGAAAAGCATGGAAGGTTCCTGGCACTGGCTAAGATATACTTTAGACGCTACAAAGACCACAGCACAGAATGGCTCCTTAACTCTCTGCCCTAGGGAGGGGTTCAAGCTGGAGTTGAGTTTCTTCAGGTGGTAGGGGCTGGCCTCTTAAGAGTGACCACTGCCTTAAAGGGGCAGGCACTTGTTCTAACAATTATCCCAGGCAGAATGCCCACTTTTCTAGGACACCTGGTAAAAGCTCTTGGAACTCAATCAGGCAGGGATTAGTGTCCTTATAGTGTTCCTTACCCTTCCGGCCCTATGACGATACAATAAGAAGGAAGTAGGTTGTCACCAGATACTACTTCTACTACAGTCTTCCTCTTAGAATTACCAACTCTCAGGACCGTGTATGACATATTCTGTGGTTTACAGACAGCCCAGTAAATGTACTACTCGTGCACCCTTCTGCAACTTGAAGGATAAGACCTAGGCCTTGGTCCTCAGCCACTCACCAGGGCCCCGGCGCCGTCTTGATGGCTCCACCATCCATGGTGCTTTCCCTTTCTCCAACAAGGTGATGATATTTGGCCTCCGGCAGGCAAGACCTGGACACGGGACGAATAAGGGAAGTGGTCATTACATGGGCACCACTGGAATAGGAGCCATGCCCTGTGTCAATAAAATGCGGGTTTGTCATCACAATGGAAATACACAGAATGTGAGTGGTAGCTGAAGAGTGGAGGTAGGGTAGGGAAGAAGGTGGAGAGATGGCTCAGCAGTTAAGAGTACTGCCTGCTCTTCCAAAGGTCTTGAGTTCAATTCCCAGCAACCACATGGTGGCTCACAGCCATCTTTAATGAGATCTGGTACCCTCTTGAGGAAGAGACCTGGTCAGTCGTCCTCATCAACTTAGACCATGAAACCCAATATGGACAAGTTCCATAGAACCTCCATATATGGGCTGCCCATGCATGCTTCAGCATTGTCAGGGCATAAATTTCATTTATTTCATTTCAGGGAAGAAGGTAGACATGGTGATTTCTAGGGTCTCTCATATCCTAATGATAGCAAGTGCACAGGGGAGCTTTTCAGGTTGGGCCAGAGAAATCAACAAACCAACAGTGATTCAAGCTTGGACCTCATCCAGTCCCCTAACCTCACAAGAGGGCTAGTGAGAGACCGACCAACCAAACCGATGCAATGAGGTCTTTATAAGCCCAAAGCAGGAGTTCAGAGAGCACAGAGGTCGCTGAACATGTGGGGAGCAGCATTCCTAGAGAAGGCATTCTGCACTCTTTCCCCTGAATCTCTCCTGATTCCCCTTTTCTTTCTTTCTAATATTTAGTTATTTTATGTATATGAGTGACCTGTCTTGACACACATCAGAAGAGGGAAACAGATCCCATTATAATTAACCTTTGGCTCCGACACTGACCCAGGTAAGTAGTGTCAGAATTGCAAAGTCTGTCCAATATCTAAGTAAGAATTGTTTGGTGCTGGAATAACCTCCACCCCTCTGGTGTCAGACTATTCTGTGCTGAAGGTTAAATGTGAGAGATGGCTTAAATGTTATAAAGAGAAGAAGAAAACTGAGTTATATACAATAGCGTTTAAACTAACTGTGGTGGTTTACATGAAAATGGCCCCCATAGCCCTTTGGAAGTGGCACTATTAGGAGGTATGGACTTGTTGGAGGAAGTGTGTCACTGGGGAAGGGGCTTTGCGGTTTCAGATGCCCACGACATGCCAGTGGCACTCTCTCTCTTCCTGCTGTCTGCCCACCCAGATGTAGAACTCTAAGCTACCTCTCCAGCCACCATGTTTCCCGTCATGATGATAATAGACTAAACCTCTGAACTCTCAGCCAGCCCCAATTAAATGCTTTTCTTTCTAAGAGTTGCTGGGGTCATAGTGTCTCTTTACAGCAATTGAAGCCCTAAGACACTAACTCTACAGAATAAATTACTTTTCTGAACATAGGGTCAAATGCTCTTGGGACAAGGTTGTAAGTGATCATCCTTTAGCTCACTCTAAACCGCCACCATTCTGTGACCCATTGTTATGCTGTGCCTCCACTCAAGGCTTTGAGGCCAAAAGTGTACAAAAGCAAGAAATAAGCACTGGAGAGATGGCTCAGTGGTTATAAGCACTGGCTGCTTATCCAGAGGTCCCAGGTTCAATCCCCAGCACCCACATGGCAGCACACAACTGTCTGTAACTCCAGGATCCAATACCCTCACACAGACATACATGCAGGCAAAATGTCAATGGACATAAAATAAAAATAAACAACTATTTTTAAAAAGGATTAAAGAAGCAAATAATGTAGTTATATACAATAATTTCTATACAAGAAATTAACTTTCACATATGCACATGCACACACACACACACACACACACACACAAATAACCAAAAAAACAGCAACTTGGACCCATTAAGGATTTAAAAAGTGAAAGAATTTGATCTTACATGGCCCCAAGCTCTGCAATCTAAACATCCCCTTTGTCAGATTTGCCAGTCAGAGTTTGTGGTGGTTTGAATAAAAATGGCCCTTAATAGATCCATAGGGAAAGGCACTATTAGGTGTGGAGGAAATGTGTCACTGGGGAGGTGGGGTAGGCTTTGAGGTTTCAGATGTTCAAGTCAGACCTAGGAGATCTGATGCCTTCTTCTGGCTTCCATGGGCATCAGGCAGGCACATGGTGTACATACATACAAACATGCAGGCAAAACACTCGTACACGTAAAATAAAATATACAAATTATAAGAAAGTGTAGTTTATAAATGACCCACCAATTCCATTCATAAATTTATAGCCAAGAGAAATAAAAATATACACCCCCAATCCTATTCATGAAGCTAGGTAGTGGTGGTGCATGACTTTAATCTGGGAGGCAGAGGCAGGAGGATCTCTGTGAGCTCAAGGCCAGCCTGATCTACAGAGTGAGTTCCAGGCCAGCCAGAGCTGTTACACAGAGAAACCTTGTCTTGAAAAACAAAAAACAAAAAAAAATCCAAAAACCTGTTCATGACTGCCCACATCAGCAATGCATTAAAAGTACAACAACCCAAATACCCACCTGTTAATAAAAGATAAATGAGACAAAGACGTCTAGCCAGATAATGTAATTACTCAGTAATGAACCAGAACAAAGTACTAATATGTGCTGAAACAGGGGTGAACCTCAAACATTACGCTAAGAGAGAAAAGGCTGTGTGTTTATGATCCCATTTGCACACAAGGCTCAGACTGGCAGATCCAAAGAGACAGATGAGAGCTAGGGATTGCCCACTCTCGAGGGCTACATGGGCATTGGAAATAAGTTGCT
>NW_004949145.1:1057678-1060724 GCF_000317375.1 Microtus ochrogaster
TCTAAAGTCCTAAAATTGACCATGGTAACTGATGTCTAATTCTGTGATTCCAGTAAAAATCAACCAACTGTATAATTTAGATGGAGACCTAGGCAGACACACACACAGTCATTAAAAAGAGATGTATACAACTTAAGTGGCTTCCCTTTTCCTGAGCAGACCGACTGACACATGCCCTTCAAAGGTAGGTTATGGGTTACTGAAAGGGTGAGAGAAGGGAACATGATACCTTACCAAGAGAGACCAGATTCTGATAGTTCTCCAACATGACATCTTCATACAAATCTTTCTGAGTGGGACTCAGCCATTCCCATTCCTCCCGTGAGAAGTAGATGGCTATGTCCCCAAACGTCACCGATGCCTGAAATGAATAAAGTTATGTCTGTTCAACCATGAGCTTCAAAAATTCCTTCTGCAAAAGATAAGATCTCCTGAGTAAATTGAGACCATAGGGACCATGGTAGAAGGTAGAAGGGGAGGGTAAAAGAAGGGAGGGGAGTGGAGAAAAACATATAGTTCAATAAAAACAATAAAAAAATTAGAACAAAAGAGTTCCCTCTGCGTGGTAGAGAAAATAGCAAATACGTGAGACACATCATGACAGGAGCTCTGCGACCAAAGAGGCAGAGGTACGAAATAAATTTAATTATGCTGCAAGAAATCAAAAATCAGAGGACCAGACTGGAGAGATGGCTCAGCAGTTAAGAGAACTGGCTATTCTTCCTGAGTTCAATTCCCAGCAACCACATGGTGGCTCACAACCATCTATAATGAGATCTGGCGCCCTTTCCTCGCCTGCCAGCAAGCAGAATGCTGTATACATATAAATGAATAACTCTTTACAAAAATAATAAATAAAATAACAGAGGAATTTGGTTTTTCTGGTTTTTATAGTTAAGGCATTTTTTTTCTCTAAGTATCTGGTTCACTCGGTATTCACCCTTAGTGGTTGTGAACCATTGCCAAGAGGATCATAGCAATGCTACAAATAAGGAGACAAAGGCCTCGAGAGATGAGGTAAACTATTGCAGTTCACACATTTGCTAAATCAAGGGTGCAATCACATAGTCCGGCTCCTTCAAAATAAACAAACCCAAACACTCTTTAATCAGGTTATCACCGGCTCATGGCAGCAAAGGAAGATGTGCGTGTGTCTGGGGATGTATGCACATGCTCACTTGTGTGTACGCATGTGTGAGGGCGCACATATGCTCATGTACACGGAGAACAGATGCCGGCAACCAGCATCTTCCTCAGCTTCTCTCCACCTTGCTTTTCAAAGCAGGGCCTCTCACTGAACCTGGCGCTCACCAATTCTGACAGTGGTCAGACAGTGAGCCCCCTCTCTCTACCTCCCCAGCTGTGGGATTACAGGTGCACACTGTTCAATCTGGCCTTTATGTGTGTCCTTGGAGAGGCAGGGGGTATGCCATGGTGCAGGTGGGTCTCCGAGGACAACATGGAGGGCAAGTTGGTTCTCTCCATCCACAATGTGGGTCCTGAGAATCAACCTCGGGTGACCCTTACCTGCTGAGCCATCTCGCTGGCCAGCACCTTGTTTTTTAAGTCTGGATCCTGATTGAATGGCAAGCACTTGCTGTCATCCTCCTCAGGTCCGGAAAACCCTTACACAGACTACCTAGGTCTTGCTCTGGGTTGCTTGACTACTGCTCCCATGAAAATAGGGGAGGGGAGGAATGAACAAAATGTAAAAATGAACTGAATTTTGTTAATACAAACATACCCAGAAGAGAATCTAAGCCCCTAATGAAAATATAGTTAGTCAACAATTTGATTTTGGTTCTGGGAAACCAAAGCAGAAAACCCAGCTACTCCGTGTTGTGGCTGAACCCTGACCAAGTCAGAAACGACAGGGAATGTATTTTGATGTATAGTTATTGGGGCAGCGAGAGAGAACAGGCACATGTAACTGAGGGAAATGTGTTTTGTTAGTGTGAGACGGGGCCTCACGTATCCAAGGCTAGCCTGGACTCACTATGTAGCCAAAGATGACTCCATCTTCCTGTCTCTATCCCCTGAGTACTGAGCTACAGGCATGCTCCACCTCACTCTATTTATGGGAGGGGTGCAGGGGATCGAACTCAGGGTCTATGCATCCTAGTCAAGCAATCTGAGCAACATCCCCAGACTAAGGAAATGTGTTTTGTTTGTTAATTTGTTTTTTCGTTTGGTGTTTCAAGACAGGGTTTCTCTGTGAAGCCTTGGCTGTCCTGGAACTCTGTAAACCAGGCTGGCCTTGAACTCACAGAGATCCATGTGACTCTGCCTCTCGAGTGCTGGGGTTAAAGGCATGTGCCACCACTGCCCGGCTGGAAATTATAGAAACTGCCCTTGAGTTGCTGTGACGTTCATCTGGTCATCTCCAGTGGTAAAGCAGGTCAGGCAAAAGACTTGTGCACCCCACTTTCTCGTTTCCAAATTATACTCCTCATTCTTGTACCTTAACCAGGCACACTTCTTCCATGTGAGTATTGGTTTTACAAGGAACAACAACGTGATACAACTGGATTAATCTGGCACATACGCACCTACCCCTTCGGCTGAGTGTCCCACCTGGGTACTCATCCCCAGCCAAAGAAACTACAGAGCTCTCATATTCTTTCTGGGGAGGGCAACGCTGAGTCCTGCAGAGCCCCTGCGGATGCTGAATGGACCGTGAACACAGAGGAAAGGAAATGGGACCCACAGCAGCTTTCTGAGTGCTGGTTACTTCTCAGGTCCCATCTCCATAGAAACAGGAGGACCACCAGGTGCCACATCCATCTCCCACAGGCAGGACATCTCCAGAAAGCAAACAAATGGGCCACATCTTATAGACAGAATGGAGCACATGGGAGGGGTCCCCACTCACCTTGGACTTTGATTTCCCTCGTGCTGCAGGCATCTTTTCCCCTCGACTTCGATGATCCACATTCAGAGGCTGAGGCAGAGTGCTGGCAGAAAAGAGAGAGAGATCACGAAGCTCAACGGCTTTGGAGTGAACCCGAAGTTCCCAGTCCCCAGTCGCCTCTCCATAGGCAAAGGT
>NW_004949145.1:1060895-1064489 GCF_000317375.1 Microtus ochrogaster
TGTGTATGTGTGGTGGTTTGTGTGTGTGCATGTGTGTGCATGTGTATCCCCCTCTTAGGGTGTGTATGTGTGGTGGTTTGTGTGTGTGCATGTGTATCCCCCTCTTAGGGTGTGTATGTGTGTGTGGTGGTTTGTGTGTGTGCATGTGTATCCCCCTCTTAGGGTGTGTATGTGTGTGTGGTGGTTTGTGTGTGTGTGTGTGTGTTTGTGTGTCCCACTCTTAGCTTGTGTATGTGTGTGGTGGTTTGTGTGTGTGTGTATATGTGTGTGTCCTGCTCTCAGAATTGGGAAGGGGCAAGGAGGAAATCACACAACACTCCACCTCTACAATCACAGCAGGCTCCTGATCAGGACACAGATGAAGACTATGCAGACACCCAGCCCTTCTTCTGACTGGTGACTGCTGGTGCCAGGCCCTGCCATGAGAGTTAAAGCAGGAAGGTACGTGCTCCCATGTACCATTTGTTCAGGCAAGGAAAACAAGTCCACACGGCACGTGGTGACTTAGGTCAAGAGCAGGGATCCTGACTGTTCTGTTCACTGCCCTACTCAGAGCTACTACACCCAGAGAAGCTGCCTAACAAAAAGCAGGTGCTGGGGCTGGTGGCTCAGCTGCTAGAGAGATATGGACCAGCAGGCACTTAGCCTTGGGCTCCACAGCTGCAGGAACAGAAACTGGGCGTGACAGCGCATACATACCCTGGGGGGTGAAACTAGGACCAGGATAGGGGACCAGAGTGACATGGTAGTCAGGAAAGGCCTCTCCGAGGAGGCAATGGTGAGCTGAGGTCTGAATGTGGTGAACATGTGAGCCACAGGGCACAGGGTAGAGCCAAGGTACTGTGCTAGACAGGCTTGACGTCTAGAGGGATAGAAGGCTGTGTGCTAAGGCAGAGTGAGGTGAGAAAGGCTGGTGGAACCAGATCGAGAAGGTGGTGGTGAGCGGTTTCTGTGATAAGATATTACTAGGGGAAAGGTGAGAGGAGCTGAGCAGAGAGACTAACCAGACTCTGTAACAAAATTTGGAGGTGGCAGCATTGCATATAAACTGCTTTGGTAGCCATAGAGAAAGCAAGACTGGTATTGGATTAATTACAATAAAACTCACATATATATTTGCACTAACTTGGTGTAACCATTTTTCCAAGGCAAGGTTTACGAAATGTAAGCACAGAGTAATGTAAGCACAATTTTTATCTGCAATGAAAATTGGTTTAGAAGCTGGGCGGTGGTGGCGCACGCCTTTAATCCCAGCACTTGGGAGGCAGGGGCAGGCGGATCTCTGTGAGTTCGAGACCAGCCTGGTCTACAGAGCTAGTTCCAGGACAGGCTCCAAAACCACAAAGAAACCTTGTCTCGAAAAACCAAAAAAAAAAAAGAAAATTGGTTTAGATGTATTAGTACATATCTACAATGAAAATTGCTATAGATGCACTAAGGCAAACAAGTTGTAACTAATATTAATAATAAATTTATGTCTTTCTTTAAAAATGTGGCTACTGGAATATTTAAGTTTATATGCCTCTTATGTTTTCAGACAGTGCTCCATATATTACACACGATACATTATTGCACTGTTCTTTTTTATTCAGAACTCTTATTATTTCCTCAACTATATAATTACTTCCTTTGCAGGGCTGCAGACTGAAACTAGAGCCTTGTGCATGCTAGGCAAGCGCTCCAGGACTAAGCTCTATCCACAGCAGAGCGCTGGCTGATCACTGTTTACTTAGTTAACATCACAAACCCACACACAAATGCATGCTCCGTGTAGGACCAAGAGTAGGGATCTTGACTGGGATGTGGATGCTGCTCAGGAGGGCGAGGACTTGCCTAGCACGCAAAAAAAAAAAAACTGTTTCCAGCACCACATGAACTGGGTGTGGTGGCAGCTTCCCAGCACTGGGAGGTAGAGGCAACACTTCCTGGGCTACACAGCAAGCTGGAGCCAGCCTTGGATTCATGAGACCCTGTCTCAAAAACAAGAGCAGAGACTCCACACCTGTGGACTGACTGCTAATCCATCCTGAATATGCTTGTGTGTGCTGACAGAAGTGGGATTCCATCTCCCTGTGCTGACAGGACACTGTAAAGAGACAGCAGGGCGAGCACTCCCTCATCCCACAGCTTCTAAAACGCATGCCTTTCAAGAGAGCAGAAACAGGGACAAACTAATCCCCTACTGGGAAAGCAGGAAATCTGGAGAAAAAGAAAATAGTCTAACTCTTTACTGAATAGTAACGTGTCCCACATCCTTAAAAAAAAATGGAGTCACTTGAAAATAAGTTTAGGTCTGATGACAGTTTACCCCTAAACACCCTCAAAGAATGCCATCCTCACTCCTGGTGCTATTAAGAGCAGATCTGTGCAGATCTTTATTTGTTTGTTTTTGCAACACTCTTTCTGTGATGTGCCTATGGAAGACACAGAAGGAGCTGAAACTGGAAGCATGAACACTTCCCTCTACAAACGGTGAAGGGAGGTAAGTGGAACGAAAGCTAGGCTTAGCTAAGTTTTGATGCTAAACAAGAATTTCAAGATGACCTATACTGTTTATGGGAAGCCATCTTCTCAGGAAGCTAGATTTATTATGCTTCTCTCTTTGTGGGACAGGCAGTAGTTAAAGAGTAATAGTAATGATTACTGGTTGGATTATTTAAAAGATTAGTAAATACTGAGTATGCATAAAGCTTTGAGACCATTAAACCTGAGGGCAATTTGTTACAGCAGCAACATTATCTTCTGTTCTTTCCTTTCAAGTTATAGACCCAATGAATGGTTGCTTCTTCTGTCAGTGATCAATGCTGAAAAAACATGGCTGGGATGAAATGAAGGGTCTGTTGATGATGCCTGAGGAGACTCAACAAGGCCACTCCAAAAGGGTTCTGTGACTGTCCACCCAATGTGCTACTGAATAAAGGTGGCTGGCCCCAGGCCCTCTGCGCCTACCCCCACCACCTCCATTTATCTCCCTCCAGATACCCTGATTAGGAAGACACACAACAGGTTCCACAGGTCAGGGTAGGCTTCAGAACCATACTTGGGCAGACACCAAGAAGGCAAATGCTTGCCTAGGGGTAGAAGGGGTGGGGGATGCACCAGTGCTCGAATCAGAGAGACCAGAACATCTGCTGGAGGTGGAAGATGGCCAAATTCCAAAGCAGACACAAATTCTTCTCGGATTCCGCACAATCCTACCTGGACACAGGTCAACAGCACAGCACAAAACCCGCACTCCCAGAACTACAACAAAAGCCAGACCCTACCTACACCGCACTCACTATGTCCCAGGCGGCACTCCGGGCCTTTCATTTGTTATTCCTTTAGCCTCCCATCAACACTTTGACGGGCTGTTGTACAGAACCAAGTCTCATCCTTAACAGGTTCAGTTTCCCAGAGTAGCCATCACATCTCCTGCTCTAGAGGAGCCCGTTGCCACAGTAACAAATGAGATAAGGCGCAATCAATCACACATTGGCACACATTCAACAAAGCCTCAGACATCTAGTGGCGCGCAGTATCTCTAGACTGTGATCAACAGCTTCCTCTCTCTCTCTCTCTCTCTCTCTCTCTCTCTCTCTCTCTCTCTCTCTC